>NW_010164789.1:0-6929 GCF_000695765.1 Mesitornis unicolor | reverse complement strand
TCCTAAGATTCTGTGATTCTGTGATTCTGGTTTACTCTGATCTTTTATTACTGTTCATCAGCTCCTGTGAAGTAATTGTTTTGAATTGTCATTTTGTGTTCTGTGCAATTATTTCCAAGAAGATAATTAGGATATAAATTACTAAGTGTAATTATTGAGAAGGAGTGTAGAAGAGATCTGCCACACCTCAACACACCCCCCAAGAAACTGGGATTGCATGCAAACTCCAACAAAATACCTGCTTTTGTAGATTTAGAGTTAATGTGTTAATTGATTAAATTAGGATTTCATGTGTCTGCTAAAAGCATGAACGCAGTACAGAACTTGAGTGGTAGTTACATTTCAGATAGGTTTCAGTAATTTTTATTTTGGATGTGGGATTAATTTGTAATCCTGTAAATTGGTAATTTTAACATCAGCTTGGTATTTGAGAATGGTTCTGGTGTGTTGCAGTAATGTGTGAATTGACCTGCATTTAATGTATTTGTAAGGGTCCTGTGATGTTTCTGATGCAGTGTCCTCTTTTCAGTGTGCCTGTTAGGTATTTTTTACATCTGCTAACCAATTCTTCCACAGGGATTTTTTTTCCTGAAAGAAAAGCTTATGTGACCTTACATTTTAGCCTGGGCAGAACAAAAGATCTTCTCATAAACAATCTTATAATGAGGAAGTACTATTTTCCTTTCTTCCCTTATTCATTGAAGAGGAGTGCATTTGAGAATGTAAGGTGAATGAGAGTGGAAAATTGTGAGTGTATCTAAATGTAGACTTTGACAGGGTCAAAAGATACTTCATAGTGGTACAGAATGCGTACGCTGCAGTTTGATTTCACTGTGAGGGCTCTGTAACCTCAGAAAATGTCCTCCTGTAACTTTCCTTTAATGGATTTTGAGCAGGTTGTGTTCTGCTGTTCTGTGTTTGCAACGTTCTTAGAATTCAGTAACAAGCTTGCCTTCTGGTTGGAGTTGTCACAACTATTTCTGATCTCTTGGAGCTGCAGTGGTACAACTTGAGCTTTGTATTTGCCCATTATTTGCATTTTATTATCATGTATTGAGCTAATTAATTATATTGCATTAGCAGAATTTGGTACCAGAGCTACTCAGTCAAGCTCTTCCTGCTTGTAGAGATCAAGGTTTTTGATACTTTTCGTAGCAGTTATTTCCTTAGTCTCAGGTATCACTTGCAATCACTTTTGTCACAGTATGTTCCAATATATTTCCATTATTATGCTGCTCAGGACTGAGATTTCTTGAAGCTTGTAAGTTGTAGATTGCAAGTTGTGTTGTTGTCATTATGTTATAGGCACTAATGGTGCCAAAATAGCTGAAATTTATTTGCTGGCGCCCACTAATTGTGGGCTAGTTTATTTTAACTGTCTTTCAGTTAGTGAAGCTAAACATGTATGATGAAACTATACCTACCAAGTACAGTTCTTGTTGAAACTTACAACATTTTTTGCAATTCCAAAAGACAGTAAGTAATTCTGTGCCTGTTGGTGGGGTGAAAAACCAAAGAATGATAAATTTGAATAAAATCTGATCTTGGGGCATCTTAGTAGATGTCCTAGTACATTGATCAACATGACTGTACATTACACCTTTGCTGCTTAATTGCTGCTTAACCCTATATCTGAAAAATTAGAAAAAAATTATTATTCGGGAGCTGGGGAGTGCGCTAGAAAAGAATATAACAATTATGGCAAATGGTTGAGATTTTATCTTTTTGCCGTAGGTCATTAAACAGATTTAGATCCTTAATTGATTGAAAGGGATTTTTTTTTTTAACTAATTGAGTAGTGAGCATGTTGGTCCAAGAATAAAACTGCTTCTGCAAATAAAAAACTAACCCTTATGTGAGAGGGATACAATAACTTGTGCAAACACAGTAAAGAAATGACAGAAAGCCCATTTACTAGTTAAATGTCTTATGGCCAATTTTGTGTTCAGTAAACAGTATTTTTGTGTCAATTGTGTAGTCGTTTTTCCTAATTTTTTTTCCTGTATTTTGGGTGGCCCCTTAGTACTTTAATGTAATTACCAGACTTTACCAGCAAAAGAGTTCCAATTCAGTTTGGAGAATAATTGAGTGTTGTTCTTGGTTAGTATGTTGGTTGTGAACAAACATTTTCCTTGGATAGTCCTAGGTAATCTATTAGTCTGGATCTCTCTCAAAGTTCTTTTGTGTTTTTCAGGCTTAAAATATAGTTTTATGCATAAATGAATAAAAGGTATGTTTTTTAAATTGGTATTAATACCATCATTAAGGAGAACTTCTAATTATGAAGACCTGGCATTGTATCTACTCCAGTGTCAAGTTGCTATGCAAGATAATTGTTAAAAGGTACTTTTTTAAAATACTGTTTTTGCGTCACTTTAATCTCTGTCCATGTTTCTCAGGTAGTTCTGCATAAAGGAATAGGATTATGTATGTTATCCTTGTACCCAGAAAAAAAGTCATCATGTGAAAATGGCTTTTTTTCTTGATTTTCTTATGAAATGAATTTTACCTAGGTTTATGATACAAATGAAAATAATTTTGGAAAATCTTTTTTTACCCCATGTCATTATCATATACTTTTTTTTTACAGTAGAGTCAGGCTAATTCATACTGCAGTAGTTAAAAAAGTTAGAATTCATCTTTTTCTCCTGTATGTTTTAAGAGATGGCTGTGATGAGACTACATCTAGCAGTGAGAACTTACTCTGAGTCAAAGACAATGACCCAGCACTTCTTGTTTCAACTTCTTGTTTGCTTGGTATTTGCTTGTTTGCTTAGTTCTTGTGGATCCTTCTAAATTTATATCCTGCTGTGGTTTTTCATGTATGCAGGGGTTGCACAATGTATGTTAACATGAAAAAAACCCCAAGCAAAGCAGTATTTCTGTAAAGGGTAAGAAAAGTATACAGGTCCAGATTGACTTTAAATTATTTCATTTCTTGACAAACAAACAAAAAAGCCCCAAACCCCTGTAACCTCTCCCACTGAAAATCAGTTGAAAAACTTAGGAGGTGCATTTGGTCTTTATACCAACCTCCCAGAACCTAGCAGTGACATCACAAAAATTCTAAAACAATTTTAAAGAGTACTATGTCCTGTAAAATATTACAAACTTTTTTTAGCGTGTTTTAATTAAAATGATACCCAGTTTTCCTTATCTTGCCTTATTAGGGTTCTTCCCAAGCAGCTCTCAAGGATGTGATGCTTTTCTTCGCCGCAGATTGACTCTGATTTCTCCATCAATATTGAAAATGTATGGAATTCCTTTTGACAAGGTATGTTAGTATTTTTTGGGGTTTTTTTTTTCAACGGTGCATTCATGCATTGGATTAAATTGTGTTTATGATTGTTTGTAGTAAAGGTGAGGCAAAATGGTTATTTTATCTTGTTTTAGCTACTGACTGTTAAAAGATGAAAACAAATTCTTTTAGTATTAGGACTTTTACATGGCTTAGCTTGGAATTTTGTAGCATAAAATGCTTTTATCCATCATAATTTTTATCCTAAAAGTTTATGTGATTTTTTAAAACATTACCAATATATTTTATTTCTATTTTATTTCCAAGCAAGCTTGCATGTACTTTTCTGTTGACTGGAACACTTCTTAACTTGTTATATTAAGTTGTATACCTAATATTTTAAAATAAATGTTTCATTTTTATACTTCTATATATAATTTTTCTGTTGCAATTAAAAGTTACTTTATCAGTTTTTTGATCTAAAAGGTTTCAGTTGGAATAAAACCAAAAAAACTGTTATTTAATTTAAAATACGTTTTAAAAGGTATAACATATTAGAAAAAGAGTGAATGATTATTTTGTGCCGCTAAGTAGTGGCAG
Organism: Mesitornis unicolor; assembly: GCF_000695765.1. Lineage (NCBI taxonomy): Eukaryota > Metazoa > Chordata > Aves > Mesitornithiformes > Mesitornithidae > Mesitornis > Mesitornis unicolor. Next base: position 3,091 of record NW_010164789.1, on the reverse strand, counting down.
ACTGGACATTTGATAAGAACAGTATATAAACAGAAAATGGGAAGAATAACTGTTTTCTTCTTTGTGGATGAATTTAATACATAGCTGCTTTCAAAAAACATGGGAAGAATTTTAACTTTTTAAAAGCCTTTTGATCATTAAAGGGTTATGATTCTTGGTTCCCCCTTGTACAGACTGTTTTAAGGTATTTAGAAGTAACAGGCAATATATACCTTTTCTCACTGTATTCCTGCTTTTTTTTTTCAACCACTGTTGCCACACTCCTTGTTTGTTATTGTGGCTTCTGTTTTAGTGTATGTGGTATTTATTTATTGATACTGTGTGGACCTGTATATACAAACTTAGCTTATCATGTTCCCTGGCCTAGAATATAGGATAACTGTAGTGCTTTCTTTCTGTTTTACTTGATATCTTTTTAATAGTCTGAAACACAGCCCATAGAAGTACTACTTAAGTGGACGTTTTCGCGTACAGTATTGCCCTGGTTTAACCTGAGCTGGCAACTAAAGCTCTACGCAGCTGCTTGCTCACTCCCTCTGCAGTGGGATGTGGGAGAGACAATTGGAAGAGTTAAAGTGAAATAACTCAGGGGTTCACATAGAGGCAGTTTCATAGGGGAAGCAAAAGCCGCAAGTGGAAGCAGGGCAAAACAAGGAATTAATGTACAAATTCCCATCGGCAGGCAGGTGTGCAGCCATCTCCAGGAATGCAGGGCTGCATCATGCATAATGGTGACTTGGGAAGACAAACGCCATCACTCCAAACATTCCCCTTATCTTCTTCATTCCCCAGCTTTTATTGCTGAGCATGACATCATATGATTTGGGGTATCCCTTTGGTCAGTTGGGGTCAGCCGTCCCATATTTGTCCCTTCCCTGCTTCTTGTACACCCCCAACCTACTCACTGGTGGGGTGGTGGGAGAAGCAGAAAAAGCCTTGACTCTGTGTAAGCCCTGCTCAGCAGTAATGGAAACATCCTGTGTTATCAACACTGTTTGCAGCACAGGTGGGGTGAAGCTGCTGATTTGTTGTATGCCTTTTGGAATTATCACTTCACTTTTCATGCTTATATCAACCTATGTATAAAATTGAAGAAATATAGGCATTTAGAAGGGTACTGCGTGCCTTGAAAAGCAACTGTTTTTGAATAAATTAGGCATATAAGAAGCAGCTTTCTGAATTATATATTATCATATGGAAATGTAGTTGCTGAGTTCAGTTTTTGTAATATATTGGTAAATAGTGATTACTTTCATAGCCTTGTGCGTTATCATGAAATGTCAGATGAACCCTTCCAAACCGGAGGGTTTTATAACTAGATTTATAGTTTTGGATTTACAGAACATTACTCTGAACAGTATAATTTTCACTGGTTGGTGTTTAAAGAAGCATATTGCAGAATGCCAGCATATATAAAAGGTGCTAGAAATAGTTAATATTTAAGTTTGGTTCTGTCACCTAGTCTTGGGAGGAAGCAGACTGTACCCAACTATAATTGTAATTGATGGAATTCAGTGAGAAAGTGAATAGAGAGAACCAGGCTGTGATCTCTCATGGTTCAAAGTGATAGAAGTGGAAATGTGCTGAATGCTGATAAGTCAGCCTGTGCCTACCAGGTGGCAGCTGAACTGCTGCTTGTTGCAATAGAACACCTGCTAAACTGTCAGCAGTGGGAGGTTGTATTGAGATAAATTTTGAAATTGTTAGCATTGAGAATAATCTTTCTTAAACATTCCCACAGCGATTGTTGGAGCACTACAGTAGCAGTTATAATATATGCACCTGTATGTGCATTTGCATGTGCATACTAAATATGAACCCACAGAAAATAAACTTGTGAAGTGCAAAGGCAAAATATAAGATCCGATTTGATTCTTTAGCTTCATTAGCTAAGTTTATTTTTCTTATTTTCCTCTCTTTCCTTCATCCTGTAATACATTCAGAAATATACCTCCTGAAGTGCTATCCCTATGTATGTATTCTTGCATTGAGCAAAACGAGCATACAGAGAATTCTTAAAACTGTAAGATGAAAATTTAGAAGGAGTAAAAAGGGAGTATTCTATATGCAGAAACTGAATATAAGACAACCATCTGAAATTTAAGACATGACATATTAATAAGGAAAATGTTTGGAGTTGTGAGTTTTGACTTTGGTGATTGTTTAAAATTTAACTCTCCCTTTTGTGATTTCAGATCATAAGTGTATTTCCCTAAAAAGGGTCATATATGTCTTTTCAATTTTTCTTACTGTATTGCTTATGCAAAGCATTGTCACACAATGAAAACAGCCTGTTATTCTCTAAGAAGCCTCCTTATCTTCTGGTAATCAGCAACTGCATCTTGTTGAGAATATTAGTGACTGACAGGAAGTGCTGTCTCTCCTTTTCTACATGTTCAGCAGTCCATCTAAGTACAGGAAGATGAGATTTCTCTCTTGAAAGAGAATATCCTGACCAGGGATTTGTTTACCTTACCACACTTTTTTTTTTTGTAATTTACTCTAGAATCCTTTAATATCTGGTGTCTCTTTTATAGTTACTAGGAGTTTGGTTTCTTTTCGGCAATACAAAATATAATTACTATGGCAGTGTTGGTTTTTTTCTTTTTTTTCTGCGTTCTATGATTTCTTGTTGAGTCAGTGGCCTCAATATACTTTCTGTTTGGCTGCTTTTCACTGTACTTATAAAGAACAAAGCAGTCCTTTGGAACTACCCTTGCTCATTTTCTTAAGTGATGTCAGAGCTTAACTGTAGCCAATCTTTTCCTCTTTCCGACTCTCTGTCCAGGTCCTCTGCCCTTCAGGTACTTGAAATTCTCGTTATCAATAGTACCAGAGTCCTTCTGCTCTCTTAAATCATGTCTAAAGAGAAGGAAGGGAAAGACAGGGGCAGATTAAAATTTGTTTTAATGTAATGTCTAAAATGATGTTCTAATGGCTTTACATTGAGACATTCTGCATGGCATTTCGAATGTAAGAATCCCCTTGGTGTTATTAGCTGTCAAGACTGAAGAATAGGTGAAGGGCCATCGTCATTAATTCTTCTTCCTCATTCCTACCCAAAATCACACAGAATCACAGAACGTTAGGG
>NW_010164788.1:5351-24389 GCF_000695765.1 Mesitornis unicolor | reverse complement strand
TGGGGGGAGGCTGGGGCTCCTCTAGTGTCCCTCAAGCTGGAGAGACCAGGAGGGAGCCACGGCCGGGACATGGAGTCCTTGGGTCACTTGTGGGGGAAAATCTGAGTGTGGAGGGTGACTCACCACCTGGTGCCTCTGCCGCCGCTGGCTCCCATCACGAGGCATCGGCACACAGCTAGGACCCTAGTGCAGCCCTGCGGGGCTGGCTCCTGCCTGCTGGGGCCGCCCAGTTTGTTTCTTCTAAAAATTTCGTTCTGTGAGAGAGCTCCTTGCATGGCACGTGGCTGCTGCCCAGACCAACGTTTTGGGCGCAAACGCAGGAGCATCCGACACTGGTGTGGTTGTGGAGGCCGTGCAGCACGCACGGAACTGCGCTGGCAAAAAGCAAGTCCAGGGTGGGACATGTCACAAGCACAGAGGCCAATTCCTTCTTGCAAATTAATTGTGGGTAATTAAACTGAAGAGAAGCTTCTCTGCAGTGTGCCCAGAGGCTGCACTGGGGCAGCCTGCCCAGCAGTTTCTCCTCCCATGCGGTGTGGTTGACTGAAGCACACCATGGACCCGGCTGAGGCACTTGGTGCCTGTTATGAAGCAAAGCTGTGGCTGGGCGGGGCACGCCCGGGGCATTTGGGGCCTGTTATGAAGCAAAGCTGTGGCTGGGCAGGCCATGCCGGGTGAGGGCCATGGGCTAGGTAAGATGTCAGGCTGGGACCACAGGGCGCTTCTGTGCCAGTGCTGGCTGGGAGAGGGGCTGCCTCTGGGGGATATCCCAAGATTTCCTACAAAGAGTTTGCTGGGAGACCTGAGCTTAGAGAAGGAGGAGTGGTGCCAGCCTTTGGCAGCCGCTAGCAGGGGCATCTCACTGAGTGTGATTCTGTGCCGTCCTGCTCCTGGGCAAGTCAGAACAGCAACTAATTAGAGGGAAATGGTGGGTTTGTTACACTGGAAGTGCCTAGCACGGCACCGTGGGAGGAGGCACAGCAGCTGGAAGGAGTTGCTTGTGCCATTGCCACTGTTCTGGCATGAAAATAAAAATAATCTTCCCAGCCGGTACTACAGGACCCTGTGTTTTTACAGCATGGATTGTCTTTAAGGACTACGTGGTGAATTCTGCAGGTCTGAGCGGTGTTAAAATGAGGATTAACCGGATCTCTTGGTTGTGGGTCAGTTAGGAAAGGGGTTTTGCTGGTGGCTCAGAAGAAATGTCTGAGCCGCTCTGATGGCACCTGGCCCTGCTGATCTGATTTATTGTCACCGTGTCCCTTCACAGTGCAGACGGCTCAGGTCCCAGCTGGTGGCGCAGCGCTGTGTGGCGTTTTCCTTAGCAAAGAGGGAAAGTGAGTACCCCGACGGAGCTCCAAACGTGCGGCTGCCTGGGCTTTGTGTGCCCCTGGCAGTGGCACCGACCTGGCAGTGGTGGCTGGGTTGTTGCCATAGCACTGGGGTTGCCTTTCGGTGTAGGGCAGCTGCTTCACTGCCTTGGATGGTTCTTTGACCTAGGTGCTGTATAGTCGTGTAGATTGAAAAGTGAAAGCAGAACAGCTTTGGCAGAGAAACCAAAAGAGTCTGGGGCCGCTTATCTTGTGGAGACTCAAACTGGGGTCATGGTAATACAATAAAAATGTCCCCAGTGGAGCTTCTTCCCTTTCTTATGTGTTTGTTTAATGGAAATGAAAGTGATCCTAAAATGACAAAAGGAAACACGGCTCTGTCATTCTCCCACAAACTCCTTTGAGAGACTGAAATGAAGGGCTTGTGGGCAGGAGATGAGGAGGGGCTGGATAAGCACACTGTGGTGGGGACACCACAGGGCTGTGCCCGAAGTCTCCTATTCGGGGGGCAACTGAGCACTGCTATGCAGCCGACTGAGCCTTCATCCTCTTACCGGGACTTTCTAGCATCTCTAGTATATCAAGAAGTGAGAGGCTGCCCGTATATCTGCGCATCATGCCTGCCAGGGGTTGCCCCTATCCCGTGTTCTCAAGCCACACTTGTCAGTTCTTAGGCTGAAAAGTGGCTGAACAATTTTAGTAAGAGCAACCAATTTCTGTCATAAGGCATTTTTCAAAAAAGAACACTTCTCCTTCACTGCTCATGGAGGATGTGCTCTATGTTTGTGTTAAAATGCCTTGACTTTGGGATTGGTATAATGCTCACACTTCAGGGGGTCCCTGAAGGGACAGAGGTGTGGGCAGGAGGTCACCAAACTGTGGACCAGGCTGCTGCCGGTGGCTGGCTTGTCCTTGTTAACCCCTGTGTGCTTATTCTCTGGATATTGTCAGTCTTGGTTTTTTTAATTTCAAGTAGCAGGGTGTAAAATGCAGCCTTTGTAGCAAGGTGGTGACACTGGAGGGCTGCTGCACTTGCTGCAATCGGAAAATCTTGGCGGGGGGGGGGGGGGGGGAAAAAGAGGAGGAAATGTGGGGGGGGGGGGGGTGGGGAGAAAAAGAGAAGTATGCTGAGTGAGACTTGATTCCTGGCAGATGGGCTGCAGGTTTCTCAGCCCCTGGGTACCGGCAGAGAGGGCTGCCTGTCCCTGCCCGCTTGCTGCTGGGAGCCTGAAGCTGGCCTCCTTGGAAAGCTACTGTCCTTGGATGGTGGCAGGAGCTTCCCCAAGCAGAGGGGTTTTACCGAGTCCAGTCCCTGCTGCTGGGTCCTTGCACCATTGGGGTCTGCAGTGGCACTTCAGCCTGGCACCGCTCCTCTGCAGAGGGGACACATGGGACAAGGTGCCTGGAGACAGGCAGCTGGGCCAGGACAGCAAGGGCATCTCCCAGCCTTGTGCAGGTGAGGGCCAGGAGCAGCTGTGCTCTGGGGCAGCAGCAGGAGGCTGGGAGCAAAATTGCAGCTAAGCAGTGACAACGTGGGGAGAGTCTGGACGCGTTCTCCCCTGTTATGGACCTGGAGGTGAGGAGCTTCATTCTCTCGTGATGTGCTTTTGGGGATGATGGCTGTGTGGCATGAAGCCCAATGTAGCTGTGCTTGTGTGTCAGTGGAGTGGATTTTCAGAGCCCCACAGCTCGTCTCCCTCTTTGCGCTGCTGTGGCTGATGATGGGGCTTCCCCTGCTGGTGAGCCACCTGGCTGCAGGGCTGTGTCACCCGTCCTTCCCAGGTGCTGGGGGCTCCTGGGCAGAGCATGCTGGGGCCAGCGGGGCCCTGGGGGCTGGAAATCCTCTTCCTTCCCTCCCACTGCTTGTGTAATATGTGTAATGTGGCTTGTGCCATGCTTTATCTCATTGATAAGAGAAAGCCACAAGCTTCCAGTTCGTTAGTGAGCAGCAGAATGGTGATAAGAGACAGTGTATGGGGGGTGTCTTTGCTCCAGGTGGTGGTCACTGGGGATGGGTGATGTCCCAGAAGGAATGGCCTCACTGTCTTGTCCCAACGGAAATCGGCTGTGGAGCAGACGCTTCCTGTTTATGGTTCTTCAGAGTGATGTTTGGGAGGCACAGCCAGGTTGCTGTGCACACAGCCTGGGTTTGTTTTGCAGCGTTTTAGCCTCCACTAAAGTCATTCTGCTATTCGCAAACAGGGATTGCTCTCTGACTGCTCTGCTTGGAGGTAAAATGCTGCTGTGGCATCACATGTAGCTGTGTGGCTTCTTGTCACCTTTGACGAGCAAAGAGGCTGGCAGTAGCACTGCTGTCTTGTAACCCTACCTGTGATGCTCCAGCTAGCATTGCCTGACCTTTGAGATGGTCCTTTCAGGGCCTGAGTAGAAGGCGATGGTTGAGACCTTCTGCCAGATTTTATATTACTTGTTGAGATTGATCCAGCGTTTGCTTTTGCCTGTTTCAGGCAGTGCTGGAGCGGCGGCAGCGTGGTGTAGGGGGAAGGGGTCTTGGGAAGTCTCTAGCCCAGCCCCTGCTAAGAGCAGCAGATCTGTTTGACCAGGGGCACGTCCAGTGGATCTCCATCCTGCAGCCTCTCTGCCCGGGTTCAGTGTCACCACCCTCGCAGTGAACACTTGTCTCTGATACCAAAGCACAAGTTCCCTGGCTGCAGCTTGTCTACTGCTTCTTGTCATATCAGTGCGAGGCTTCGAGGAAAGTCCGGTGCCGTCTTACCTGTGACTTCTTGTTAGGTGGCTGAAGGTCCAAGAAGACCTCCCTGAGAAGCCCTGGCTTCTCCTTGTACGTCTTGCCACGTGCTCCAACCCCTGGCTGTCTTGCTGGACTCGTTCCTGTGTCTCAATGCCTTTCTGGTCCTGGGGAGTCCAGACTGGGTGCCAAGTCCCAGGCGTGCTCTGGCAGGTGCCGAGCAGAGGGTGGGATCCTTTCCCTGGACCTGCTGTGGTCTTGCACCACCCAGAAGGTGGTCAACCTGGTCAACCGCTGCATCTGTGTGCTGCTGACTTCTCTTCAACTCATCCACCAGCTTGCTACAAGACTTTTTCAGCAAAGCTGCTTTCTGACCACAGGGACACCCACAGGGGTGCATCCATCCTAGGTGCAGGGCTTTGTGTTGGCCTCTGTTGAACTTTGGGGGCTTCTCTGCTGCCTGGTGAGGTCCCTTTGAGTAGCAGCCTTGCCTGCCAGTGTACCAACTGCCCCGCTGACAAAGGCGTTAAGCAGTATTGGTCCAGATCAAGGCTCTGGACATCTCTTTACAGAGCTTAAGATAAATAAGGAACTAGTTTTACCGGCCAAACAGGGTGAGTGCTGAAGGCTGGGTGCCACTGCTGTTAGTGCAGCGCTGTCGGAGGCAGGCCCAGCTGTCCCAAGAGCCTCTCCTGGGACAGGAGAGCTGGGAACTCGTCTGTGTCCTGTGGGTTTTGGCAACAGCATATGTTGTTATGTGGAGATAATCGTGCTGCGGTTACACCAGCATCAGATGTGCCTGGGATCAGCAGCTGTCTTGGCCACAGTTTGCAAAACAACCAAAGGTGGTGCTGTCCACGTGCTTGCTGAATTTTTGACCTGTGCACAAATAACCTTCTGTCTTGGCTCCTGGATTTCTCATTCCTCTTATAAAAGATGGCTGCTGATGGAAGTGGCTTTTTTCTGTTCTGGCATGTGATCCCCACACTGGGTGAGATGGGAGCCAGCCCTCTGCTCGCAGAGCAACTCGGCCTGTCTGGGTGCCAGAGGGGTGCCAGGACTTAGCGGGGTCATACTGAAAACACGTTGCTTATATAATGAAGTTCAACTTCAGATCCACTTCAGCTCTTTTCCCTTCATCTGTGCATGGGCCCTGGTGCTGCCTAATCTGTTGGAAACTGGAGCTGCTGTGCTGTGGCCGCTTACTCCACTGGGAAGGGGTCTAAGGAGTATGTGTGTCACTGGTTTAGCTGTGTTTGGTCTTTCTGCAGACCTCCATGACTAGCAGGAGGATTTCTCTGAAGAGCTGGTCCTGTCGTGGGTCTGAGCCCGGGCGTGAGTCGGGGACATGGCGTAGGTGGTGGTTTCCATCTTGTTGCCTTGATCTTGCCCTGGACTTGTGGCATCTAATGGGAACCTTAAAATTTTGTGCTTCCTGAAGCTGAGTGGAGGGGTTTCCCTTGCAAGGTCTCTGCTCTGTCTCTCCCAGGGTTTTAGAGAAGGACCCTGTTCTTCTCCCTCCCTGGGGCTGCGGGGGCCTGGCTGGGTGGGCACTGGAAGGGGCAGGTTCTGCCCCCAGCTCGTGTCTCTGCCAAGATCCCATCCCCATCCCCCCAGGGAGGGGACCGCTTTGGGTGTGCCTGGCACATGGGAGCCTGTGGTGGTCTGTGAGCCACTGCTGTACTTGCTCCGACTGCTGGGTCAAGGGTCTGCCTGGATCCTTTCCAGGGAGATTGCGGAGCCGTCGTAGACCAGAGCCAAAGCCCAGGCTGGTCTCACCAAACCAGTGTCCAAAAACGGCTGCATGAAGCACTTTGTGCTTAAGCTGCTGGGGATAAAAGGGCACCGAAGAGGGTTTGAGAAGCTGGCGCAAAACCTGCCTGCAGGTCAGGAAGCGCATGAGAGCATGGAGCACACAGAGAAATGGGAAAATAGGTCAGGCTGCAAACACAAAGGGATATTCTTCATATCTGCGGTGATGCACATGGCTCCCAGCTGCTCTGACCTGCGTGTTCCAGACAGGATCGGTGTAGATTAAAGCAGCAGGGGCTCAATCTGGGATCTGCCGGCCCCAGCAGAGAGGGACTGATGTGCCAGGGCCCCACTGTTGCTCACCATCACTCCTTTATTCTCCTGTCCTTCAACCTGGCAGCTGGGCAGGAGGGCGGGTGGAGGGGAAGACATTAGTGCTGAGAAATGGTGTTTGGGCTGTGCTTAGTGACAGCGCTGCTCGCACCCCTGTGCATCCCTGCATTTCACAACGATGCAGGGGTGACAGCAGCTTCTGCTGGTTACCCTCTTGGCGCTGCCTGGATGGAGGCTGGCTCGGTCGCAGTCCCAGCCCTTGCCTGCATCGGCCAGGAGATGAGAGGTGCCCCAAATAGCCCCAAACCTCCCACATTATGCAATTGCACTGCCAGTAACAAGCTTGAGTGGTCACCAGTGAAAGGAGAACTGGTCTCTCCAGACAGAGATACAAACACTCCTTCCCAGCATCGCGCCAGGGCTGGCTCAGAGAGGCGCTGGTGTCTCCGAGGCTGTGTGGGAGCAATGTGCCCCACTTCCTCTTTGTGCTGGCTGGCAGCTGGCCCGGCTGTCGCTCTGGTCCCGGCTGCTTGGAGGGAGGCAAATGCGCTGATGTGCTTGTCTCCCTGGCTGGGAACTGCTCCCCTGGAGCAGATGGCAGAGCCAAACGTACCCTCGGCCATCCCTTTTTGCTGGCTGAGCGCATGAGGTGAGGAGTAGCCCTGGCACATCTTGGGCTGCTTGTGACTGCCATCCATGGGTGCTGTGCTTCAGAAGGGCTCTGGCAGTGGGCCGGCAGGGAGAGCTTGGCAAGGGGAACAGAGCATGGGCACCCATGGGCCTGCTTCTTTCTCCCGAGGCTTGCAGCGCCTGCAGGAGCTGACTTCATTTTCCCTCTTTTCCTCAGCTCACAGCTGCTTCCTTCCTGCGCATCGGGCAGCTGAGCAATGTGGACCTCAATGAGGACGTCCATGAGCTGGTGAGTGGCACAGAAAGGGGCTTGCTGTTACTGAGAGACCCCTTCCCTTCTTCCACTTACGGCACTAATGGCTGCTTTTGTTTCCCGCTTGACATCCCGCTTGTCCCATGAGGGCTTCGGTGCTTCCTCCTGGGCCAGGTGACCTTTGTGGCGTGGGCTGCCTGCTGCTCTGCCTTGACCCTCGCTGCTTCCCCTTAGCTGCAGTGCTGGCCTGAGCATGTCACAGTCCCCTGTGCCTCTCCGGGCAGCAGCACCAGCCTGCTGGCATGGGGACTTTCCTCCCAAGGGATCAAGTGCAGGAGTGGGAAGGGATTTCTTCCTTGTTGCCATGAGAGCTTCCTAAATCTGCTTTTCTTGTCTGCTCCCCAGCTTTGCATGAAGGCAAGGGATGGGACATCTCAGCCCTGGGGACAGAGCTAGGCAGACGAGGCATCTTGCAGAAACTCCCAGGTTTCAAGTTATTTCCCCCTGTGCACACCAGAAAAGCTGTTCTTCCCCAGATGCTCCTGCCTCAGCCATGGAGCTGTTGGAAGAGCAAACAAGAAGATGACTTTTGCTAAATATTTCTTGTGAAATTCTTAAATGGGAAGAAATAAGTCTTAATCCAGTACCTCAGAGGACAGGCTGGGACAGCTTTGGCTGTGTCCGTAACGTGGCGCTGGGGAAGGGTGCAGGGTGCTGCTGCCCTGGGGACCCCTCTGGCATCCTCGGTAAATGCCCGAATTCGGAGCTGGGAACAGCTTGCACGGTCAAAGGCATTTGGGAAACAGAATTTGATTTCTGCCCAAAAAACATGAGCCTGCTTAAAATAACTCCTTGCTTTTGGCTGTCCTGCTGAGGTGAAAGGTTGCCCTCCACCGCAGCACAGAGCCGCTTGGAGGCAGCGCCAGATCAACATGGCAGTGTGATACCCAGCTGGGCAAACCCTCCATCTGCCCATGGGGGAACATCCTGGTGGGCGAGGGTATGTGTCTGACAGCCTGTTCTAGCTGCCTTAAATCTCAAACATCCACCAACTGGTGGAAAATAATCCTGGATCCTGGCTTACCAGACAGCTTGCACTAGGACTTGGGTCTCTGCAGTCCTCTTCACCTCTTCTGAGCACGAAAACCAATATTAAACCAGCAGTTATGTGGCAGAGAGGAGGACTGGACTTGGACCTGGCCCTCCTAACGTGTGCATCTCATCCTGCAGGAGACGGAGCTCCCTCGGCAGCATCCCAACGAGATCCCCCACAATGAGAAGCTCCTGTCGCTCAAGTATGAGGTAAGCACCCATTTCCCTCCTTCAGCTCTGCCCTCTGGGATGCAGTGAGTGAGGTACACGGGGCGAGGGGTTGTGGCTGCCCAGCTAGAGGGGTTTCAGTGGGGAAGGAGCTGAATTGAGAGAGGAAAAAGATTACAGGGGTGTGGAGGGGCAGGGGTGAGGGTCTGGGACCAGACCTCCCTGGCATGGGTGCTTCTTCCCCTGTGCTAGACAGTAACAGCATCTCCCTTTCCTGAACTAGAGCCTGGACTATGACAACAGTGAAAACCAGCTGTTCCTGGAGGAAGAGAGGAGGATAAACCACACGGTAAGTCTTGCCAAAACCCAGTTGCCCACCATCCCTGCAGCTGGTGTGGCCCAGGGAAGCCGTTCCCCCTGCCCAGCTGCTGTTGTGAAAGTTGTGCTCAAAGCAGCGCTTGAGCCAAGGTGGGTTTGTGGGCACTGACCAGCTTGTGACAAGCCATAAAACCTCAGGAGCAAGGACCCAGCATAGGATGGTTTGAACAGGAGCTAGCCTGTGTGCATGGTGGTGTTGCCAGGTGGCACAGAGCAGGCTCCTGAGTAGACTGACTTCTGGAGCCATGTGAATCATCTGCCCTGGAGGCTCTGGGAGTCAGTGCTGCAGCAAGAAGCCTAACAGAAGGGGCCTGACAGAGGCAGGAGGGCTGGAAAAGCACATCTGCTGTTTGAGATCCCACAGAGGAGCAAGGGCACTGACTTAAAATAAGTAAACTGTGGCCATGCCTTGCAATCTGGGGTGAGCCAACCCAGTTTTCCCTGGGCAGCTCTCTTTGGAGCCCATGGCTTAGGGCTGTCTTGAGGAAGGTGTCCAGCTGGGTTGGAGCCCCCCCTGATGCTGACTGAGCCAGGGTGGGTGGCAGCGGGGTTTGACAGCTGTCTGTCTCTCAGGCTTTCCGGACAGTGGAGATCAAGCGCTGGGTCATCTGTGCCATGATCGGCATCCTCACCGGCCTTGTCGCCTGCTTCATCGACATCGTGGTGGAGAACCTGGCAGGGCTGAAGTACCGCGTGGTGAAGGGCAGTATCCTCCCACAGAGCTGTGGCTGCCGGCCAGTGGGGAGCTGTGGGTTCTCTGTTCATGGTAGCAGTGAGATGAGTGCCAGGGGAGAGGGCAGTGCTTCCTTGCCTGGGTTTGGTGGCACAGACCCTATTGCTGAATACCTGGCTGCTCTGCAGGACTGAGCTGTGGCCGGGCACTGTCATAACAGAGGAGGCTCTTCGCAGAAGCCCTGGCTGCTCTAAGTGCACAGGATCTGCTGGACCACTGCAGCCCAAGAAGCATATTAGCAATGCCTTATTGTGGTGGGAGGGATGGTACCCAACCAATACTGGCCTTTCCTTGAGCCGCCTCCCCAGACATTGACAAATTCACAGAGAAAGGAGGCCTGTCTTTCTCCCTGTTACTTTGGGCCACCCTCAATGCCAGCGTGGTGATGGTGGGCTCCGTGATCGTTGCTTTCATAGAGGTAAGAGTTTGGAAGTGGCCTGGGTGGGGTACCCCTGTGCCTCCTGCCCCAGCTCTTTACATAGGGGAAGCAGGATCATGTCTCCAGAAAACACACAAGTTTGTGAAATAGCAAACGTTTTTCTGCCAGATTGGCTCTTGGTAGCCCCTGTTCCTTGGTGTTGGCTCCAGCTGTGCTGTTGAGTTTCTCCTGGGGTGCCAGACTGGTGGGACATGCTGCCCTTCCCTGGCAGCCTAGGGCAGAGGTGTGCTCCAGCTCTGGGCACAGGTGCAGCTCCCAGGCCTTGGCCTCGGCTCAGCCTCTCCGTATTGGGTGTGCACGATCACCAGCAGAGAGCAGGCTGGTCGGGTGCCTCAGGGACTTGCTTGGGAGGACAAACCAGAGACTGGAGCTGGTTATGGCTGGGATGGCAATGGATCCCCATGGGCTACTCTGGGTCAGCAGTATCTTCCTTGTGGCTTTGCTCTTGCTCTCCCTGGCCACCCAGTGTGAGCCTTCTGCGGCACTGGGCCTCTTGCCGTGGCACTGTGATGAGGACACTGTAGTGTCGCCCAAGAACCCAGCCGGCTCCTCCTCCCTGGCACATTTGCCCATAGGATCAGTGGGCGCCTCTCTCAAGCCCACCTCCACAGTCTTTAGATAGGCTTTGGGCCTCGTCTCTGAGCCTGCCCAAGGGCATGCTTGGTGTGCCCTGTGGTGAGGGACAGGGGTAAGGTGACCAGTGTGTCCCCATCCTGTGCAAGGCAGCCACTAATGCTCTCCCTGCTCCCCGCAGCCTGTCGCAGCTGGCAGTGGCATTCCCCAGATCAAATGCTATCTCAACGGTGTGAAGATCCCACACGTCGTCCGCCTCAAGGTGAGAAGCAGGAGGTGGTGGGATGCATGCCTTCTGCTGTGTTGGGGCTCCCTCTCCTGAGCTGGCCTGGGTGCCTTGTGTCCTTGTGGAGTGGTCCCTGCCTGAGTGGTGGCAGAGGAGGAGCTGTTGGGAGCTTCTGGCCATCCTGTTGCATTGCCCACCTCCATAGATTGTTCCTCCTGGGGTCGGGTCATTAAACTCCTTGCACTGGAATGGGCAGCTGGTGCTGGAAAGAGCAGCTTTGAGTAGGGCTTTTTTGCTCAGGTCAAGAAGAAAGTTGACCAAACCTATTCCTACGAGGGGCTGAGAATCACAAGTTCCCTGGGGTTGCTGGGTCTGTGTCCCTCATGGCTGCCACAGTTGTGTTCCTCATGCCACCCTTTTGATGTGTTGTGCCTGTCATCTTTGTTTTGCAGACCCTGGTGATCAAAGTCTGCGGGGTCATCCTCTCAGTGGTCGGCGGCCTCGCCGTTGGGAAGGTGATGTGCACCCAGCGCTCTCTGGCATGCTGCTGCCATGTTGCTGCCCACAGCCTGTCACCAGCCCTGTGCTGGGAAGAGGGCGCTGGGAGCCCTGCAGTGACTTCCCAGTTTTATTCTCCGGTCTGCTGACCGAGGTGACTGATGTGGCCAGGCTTGGGGAGCCTCCAGGGAGTGTGGTGCCACCAAGCCAGTGTGTGTGTGGCTCGGCTGAGGGCAGGAAAGCAGCAGCCTCTGTCCGTCGGTGGTTGCCCCTGCAAATGTTAGATGGGTTTGGAGACCTGGGTGCTCCACTGGGACCTTTCTAGCTTGTTGGGATCAAAGGCAGTCAAGGGAAGCCCCTGTCCCCTCAGCTGGAGGTAGCACTGGTGGGAGCAGGAGGTGGCCACAGGGCCACTTGCTAGAATGAGGATTTAAGGGAGATTAATGGCCAGGTCTGTATTTCCTGGAGGGAAATCCTCCTGGCCGGCTTCTCCACAGCTGTGTCCTGGTGAGCAGCATTCAGCTGTCCCTGACTGTCCCTGGGGTCCTTCTTTCTCCAATCTGACTCTGCTCTCCTGCCCTCAGGAAGGACCCATGATTCACTCTGGAGCAGTGATTGCTGCTGGGATCTCCCAGGGAAGATCTACATCTTTAAAGCGAGACTTCAAGGTTGGTGTTGAGGGTGGAGGGGCTGTGCTGCAGGTGCCCAAATCAGGCTGTTCCTTGGTGTCATTCTGGTGGCTTGGGACGTACCCTTTTTCTCCCCTAAACTCTTGCCTGTGGCCAGCCCTAAACCTACCTTCATTTTGGTGTTTCAGATCTTCGAGTACTTCCGCAGAGACACAGAAAAGAGAGACTTTGTTTCGGCTGGAGCTGCTGCTGGCGTCTCGGCTGCGTTTGGTGCCCCTGTGGGTGCGTGTCTTGGCTCTCTGATGCTGAGCAGTGCCTGCACATGGATCTCACCAGGAGGTTGCTCCTGGTTGTATGGAGGCAGCTGCTAGGATCTGCCTGGAGCACTGCAGAAGCACAGAGTGCCTGGCCTCACTTTGAGCTGTCCTGCCATACCGCACAGGTCTTGGGAAGAGAGGAGAGGGGTCATCTGTCTCAGATCCTAGATGTTGCCCCCCTGGGATGGAGGAGGGCAGTGAAGGGGCTTCACTGTGATCAGTGCATCACTGATGGTTTGGTGGGCTTGCTGATCCCTTTGCTGGAACCTGTGAGGTCTGGGACGGTGTGGGTCACATGGGCTGGGCTGAATTTGGGTGCCTCAATTGGTGCTGTGAACCAAGGGTTTGTGGCATATGCCCCTTGTGAAGGTTTGTTTGTCTTGCACTTGCAGGGGGTGTCCTCTTCAGCTTGGAGGAAGGGGCTTCCTTCTGGAACCAGTTCCTGACTTGGAGAATTGTAAGTGCTGGAAAGCAGGAGCAGTAAATCGAGGGCTGCCAGCTCTGGTGTGAGGCACTGCCTTTTCCCAGTACCCCACAGCTCCAGCCCTCTTGCCATCCCTGCCTCAGCTGGGCAGCCATGTGTAACACATCCCAGGGAACAGCATCCCAGCTCCCTTTCTGTGCCCTGGTCCTCAAGGGCTGAATTTGAACCTGGCTGAGCTCCATCTGCCTTCCCAGTTCCTTTCTGAGGGAGCTGCTTTAGGCTGTGCTTCAGGGCAATGGCGAGTCAAAAGGAGGAGTGAGTCCCTGGTCGATGTACACTGCCCAGTGTGCTGCCACAGGGAGCGTGGTCTCTTGTCCTGCTCCACCATGGGTACTAAGCTCTCCCCAAAGGCCTTGGGGGGGGGATTATTTGGGGTAGTGCAGGGGGTGCATGGTGAAGGATTGGGGCTGGAGGTGTCTAGTGGTGACTCTGGGCTGCATTTCCTTCCAGTTCTTTGCCTCCATGATCTCTACATTCACTCTGAACTCTGTCCTGAGCGTTTACCATGGCAATGCTTGGGATCTCTCCAGCCCTGGCCTCATCAACTTTGGCAGGTTTGATACTGAGGTATGGCACAGGTATTCCCCACAGAGGGCTCTGTTGAGGGGGTTAGGAGCTAGGGCTACCAGTCTGTCTTAAAGCATCACCCAGGGACTGAGGCAGGCTCTGCCCTAACAGGCTGGGAGGTCTGGGCAGATCTCAGCTCCACGAACCCCAGCAGAAGGCTTTTCTGCAGCCACTGCTGGATCTGGGGGCTGTGGGATGTGCAGGGGAGACTGGGGCAGCTCTGGGAGCTACTTGCTGGAGGCTTGTGCTGTCGCAGCAGACAGTGACTGGCTGCAGATGGGCCAGGAGGTCTGAAACCTGTTTCTTTTTTGCCTGTAGAAAATGGGATACACAATCCAGGAAATTCCTATCTTCATCTTTATGGGAGTGGTTGGTAAGAGAGTGTTCTTTCCATTTGATTAGTCTGAATAATTTCCTCTGCTCTCTGTCTGCTTTGAGATCCAGTTTCCGGGGGAGAATGGGAAATCCATTAAACTCTGGAGCGGAGGATACTTGTGGAGCTTATGTGGGGGTGAAAGCTGGTTCCTGGCCCAACCCTTACCCTTGTAGCAAAGGCAAAACCCTTTAACTCATATACTGCAAAGTCACTGAGTGGGGTTAATGCATCACAGTCATGGCAGCCCCTTGCTTTCAAACGAGCTGCCCTTATCCCCATGAAGTTGTCTTGTCCCTCGCCAGTGCTGTGATGCTGGCCCCCAGCCATCCCACTGCTGGTGCCAGGCTCCTCTTGGTGTCAGGTCCTGGCTGTCTCTGTGGGGACAGCATCCATGTGTCCTGGGGCTGCTGGTCATGCCAGATGGGTTGTTGATTTCTCCCTGAGCTTCACAGGTTCCTTGTGTCCTGGGCAGCCATAGGGGAGCCTAGTACCTGTGTGCTGAGCTTTTCCTCTTTTGCATTTGCAGGTGGGATCCTCGGGGCCCTGTTCAATGCCCTCAATTACTGGTTAACGATGTTCCGGATCAGGTAAGAGCTCATGGGTAACTCAGGTGATTGACACAGGTTGACCGGCACCTCCTGCACTCCCTCGAAGCGACATTCCCAGCCAGAGCAAGGCTGTGATCTCACACTCGACGTGAGCAACAGCAGCCCCTAGAAGGCAGAGATACCCTGTACCTCTCGCTGCCTGTGGTCAAGGCTGTGGCCCGCAGCATCCCACCATTGTTCTGACCCTGCTGAGTATTTTCCTTTGGTGACTTGAGGGCCCAAAGAGGAGCAAACACTGTGCAAACCTGTTATGTGCTTCTAAAAGTAACGAGAGAGCGTAGGGAGCTGCTGAAGCTATCTGAGCCCAGTCTGGCACAGCCAATACTTGTCAGCAGCTTTTCAAATGCTGAAACCAAACTTGTGGTCTTGGGGAGAGATGACACGTGGCAGTGGAGCTGTGAGGGGCTTGCAGCAGCTTCCAGGGCATCTTGGGCCTTCATGGGCCACAGGTTTCTGAGCTGGGCCCTGGACTGTCCCCGCAGTCAGATAATGCCAGCCTTTCCATGGGAGCTGTGCCTGGCTGTGTGCAGAGAGGTGGGCAGGTCTGCTGGAGCTGCCTGAGCAGAGCTGTTCCTGCTGCTGGCCTCCTGTCCTAGGTCCCCACGACAGTGCAGCCTGGCAGGATCTGGGCAGAGAGCAGAGGCTGCTAGCCTCTCTGTATGCCCAGTGTGATGTGCCAGGCCAGGCTGCAGGTGATCCTGCCTGCACCCCTGGGTGCCACCCTCACTCTGCTCCCTTCACAGGTACATCCACCGGCCCTGCCTCCAGGTGGTTGAGGCCATGCTGGTGGCAGCAGTGACTGCGACCGTGGGCTTCGTCATGATTTACTGCTCAAGAGACTGCCAGCCCATCCAGGGGAGCACGGTGGCATATCCCCTGCAGGTAGGAGATGCTGGAGAATAGCCCCCCAGGGTGGGGAGCACCCTGAGCCTGGACAGAGGCTGCGGGCTGAACAGGGAGACAAGACCCTGCTGGGTTTTGTGGTGCTGGGCCTCATAGTCAACGCCCTCTGCCACAGGGCAGCCTGGATCTACCACAACTAACTTTCTCTTTTCTTCCTCCTCAGCTTTTCTGTGCTGATGGAGAGTACAACTCCATGGCCACTGCCTTCTTCAACACACCTGAGAAGAGTGTTGTCAACCTCTTCCATGACCCTCCAGGTCCGTGCACCCGGCAAGTGGGTCCTTGAACGTGAGCATATTGGGGCTGGGCTTGTGCAAGGTGGCTGACCCGTTCCCTGGCTGATCAGGTTACAAGGCAGGGGGTGATCAACACGGCCCCACGAGAGCATGATGGGATCCAGGAAAGCACTGTGCATGCTCCTTTCCTGTGGTGGTAGAAGGAGAAGGGATGGGTGTTGTGCCTGGTGGCACCTACAAGCTTGGCCAAAAGGCTGTGGTCTCAGGAGCCCGTGGACAAAGACCTGATTTTGTTTGTGCATGTTTGCAAGCTGTTGCTTCTGAGTTACGTGAGAGCATGTCTTACCCTCAGTGGCTGTCTGAAGTCTGTCCTGGAAATGTCCTTGGCTGTTTTCTTAATTACCAGGCCTCTTGCCCCAGAATGACTTTACCTTCTGGGCAGGTTGCGGAGGTGGATCTTGGTATTTGGATTTGCTTGAGAAATGCAATTTGGCTCCCAGGTTCCAGCTCCCATTTCCCTTGGACCTAGTGTAATGACAGTGTGCCCTCTGCCTGCTGCTCTGAGTTTCTTACCCAGATGCACATGGACAGGGAGCAGACAGCACTGGATTTCTAGACCCTCAGCCCAGAGAGTGTTGGCTTGGCCACCTGAAGCCAAGTGATAACCACTTTGTGTCTCAGGACTGCTCCCTGTAGTGCTGGGTCCCCACTGGCTCAAGGCTTTGGTCCACTGACCTCTCTGTGAAGGAGAGGTTGCAAAGTACTCGTTTAAACTCGACTGAGCTGCTCAGCAATCCTAAAATAGCAGTAGGCTGAGTCCTGAGGACAGCAGGATCTTGCTGTGATGGCACTGCCTGTGCTGTGGAGCAGCTTGGGACTGGCTGGAGCAGCCGTGGGAGCTGCAGGACAGGAGGAGGTTTGCAGGACTGACTCTGCTGAGTTGATCTCAAAGCTGGCAGTAGGACCCCTGCCAGCTCACCAGCACTTCTGTCCTCCCGACCTCGTCCCTGAATGCTGGTGGTCCCTCGAGGTTTTGGAGTTTCTCACTGCCTTGGGGGAGGCTGGGAACCGAGAGGGCAGGAGGGGCCAGGTCATCATGGGTTGTGAGATGGAGAGAAGGCATGTGCTGGACTCGGTGGGATGGGAGGGCTTGGAATGGCACCGGCCAGCTGGCGGGGCCCTCGAGGGCCAGAAACAACCTGAAAAACTGGTTTGAAAGGCTTGTGCTGCCAGGGGAAGTGTTACAAGAGAGCCCCTATCGTTGGGTGCACCTATCGCTGCTGGGAGGGTGTCGTGCCTCTGCTGTCTGTTCTCCCATGGCCACAGCCCACCACGGCATCCTCTGGGCTGTGGGCCCAGCACTGACTCTCTGTTCTCTCTTCACCCCAGGTTCCTACAACCCGATGACACTGGGCATGTTCACACTGATGTATTTCTTCCTGGCCTGCTGGACCTATGGCCTCACGGTGTCGGCAGGGGTCTTCATCCCCTCCCTGCTGATCGGTGCTGCCTGGGGGAGGCTCTTTGGCATTTCCCTGTCCTACCTAACCAAAGGCTCGGTGAGTCCTTGGTGGGAAGGGTCACTGGATGCGGGGAGCTGCAGCACCCAGCCCTCCTCCCTCATCTCTGGGCAGGTGGTACAGGCAGCTCGTGTGCATGGAGCTGGCTCAGAGCTTGGCACAGCAGTTCAGAGTGGGTTGGCTCCTTGCTTGATGTCTTCCTGAGCTGGGTCTGGGCATTGCCACGTCCTGACAGAGCCCTGCCAGCAGCTGGGCTGTGCAGGCAGCCTCAGACACACCTCACTACTTTGAAGGGAGGTTTAGGGGCCAGGGCACTGCTCAATAACTAGATGTCCTGGAGCCAGCGGCTGACTGCTCCTTCTCTCTCCTGTGCTCAGATCTGGGCTGACCCCGGGAAGTACGCTCTGATGGGAGCTGCCGCTCAGCTGGGTGAGTTCCCCACAGCGCAGTCTTGGCCACCTCCTGCTCATGTCAGGGTGAAGGTGGCATGGGAAAAAGTGGTGCCTGCTTCCCTGGCAATCTCGGCTTCTTCCCCAGCTGAAGCCCAGCCTGGCTGTCAGCTTCCTAACAACACTGCCAAGCACAGGCAGTTCTGGGGTATGAGGGGAATCTGGGCTCGTCTGGCACATCCCCACCATGCAAAGACTCAAAGATCTCCAGTGTTGGCTGTCACCTCACCCCATGTTTCCCTACTCCCCTAAACCCCCAAACTCCTTGGATGCCTCTCACAGGTGGAATAGTGCGGATGACGCTGAGTCTCACGGTCATCATGATGGAGGCGACAGGCAATGTCACTTACGGTTTCCCCATCATGCTGGTGCTGATGACAGCGAAGATTGTGGGAGACTATTTTGTGGAGGTGAGGGCTGGTGTGCTCACTGGGACCTGGCAAGAGGCTGTGGATCAGGGTTAGGGTCACTGGAGAGCTGCTGGGGGCCAGAACAAGCATGTGCTCCCTGCCTGGCTGTGCCCCTTAGCATCTCACCAGGCTTCTCCTGATGGCTTGTCTCTAATTGCAGGGACTCTACGACATGCACATCCAGCTGCAGAGCGTGCCTTTCCTGCACTGGGAAGCCCCAGTGACGTCCCACTCCCTCACGGCCAGGTAGGTGGGCTGGGTGATTCTCATCACTCCAAGGGCAGCAGCTTTTGGACCACACTGTTGGCCTGAGCTGGAAATGGAGGTGGTGACACACTTCAGTCCTAGGAGCCTGCTACCAGCCAAGCTCCTTCTCCAGCAGGGAGTGGGGCCTGCATTGCATTCCCTCCCCACATCTCTGGCAGGTTTTGGGGACAGAAGAGGCATTAGGGCAGTGGAGGCATGTGTACCGGGGGGGACATTTGGGACGTGCTGCTGTGAGGCTGTGTTTCACACCATGCGTTCTCTACAGGGAGGTCATGAGCACTCCTGTCACCTGCCTGCGGAGGATTGAGCGAGTGGGCACGGTTGTGGACATCCTCAGTGACACCTCCTCCAACCACAATGGCTTCCCGGTGGTTGAGAGCAACCCTGATGCCACACAGGTAGGCTGGGTGCTGCTTGGGAGGGGATGCAGCTGGGGGATGGCCATGTGAGGGCTGGCTGTGGCATGGGACCCTTGTCCCCCCAGCCTCATTTCTGCTCTGTTGCAGGTGGCAGGCTTGCGGGGCTTGATCCTGCGCTCCCAGCTCATTGTTCTGCTGAAGCACAAGGTGGGTGATGCTGCGTGAAGGCCATTCGTGCTGTGTCTGAGCCTCGGTGCCCCTGTCCCACTGCTGCCTCACCCAAAGAGATGATAGGGGTGTTGTGCCATGCTGGGGTTACCCCAGCATCATCCTGCACCCCACTGGGCTTACAAACCCTGAGTGAGTGGGAAACAGACTGTTCTTCTTCAGATGGTCCATCTGCCCCATGCTCCTGTCTTCTTCCCTCCCTGCCCTGGTGTGTTGCTCTGGCCCCATTGCCTGGCAGTGTTGTGGGACAGTCCCTGATGTTCTCTTTCTTTCCAAGGTTTTCGTGGAAAGGGCCAACCTGAGTCTGGTGCAGCGACGGCTGAAGCTGAAGGATTTCCGGGATGCCTACCCCCGCTTCCCCCCTATCCAGTCCATCCATGTCTCTCAGGATGAGCGTGAGTGCATGATCGACCTCAGCGAGTTCATGAACCCTTCACCCTACACTGTGCCTCAGGTAACGGCCAGGGACCCCCTGCACCCCAGCATCCTGGGTGTCATGGGTGGGTGATGGGTGCTGGCTGGGGATGCTGCAGCCCACCCAGCCCCTCTCTGCTTTGCAGGAGGCGTCT
>NW_010164788.1:2486-5320 GCF_000695765.1 Mesitornis unicolor | reverse complement strand
CTCTTCCGAGCCCTGGGACTGCGGCACTTGGTGGTTGTGGACAATCGCAACGAGGTGAGTCCCTGCTTGTGGCATGCAGTCAGCCTGGTCTCCTCAGGCCCAGGTGGGGGACACGCTGCCCTTGTGTCCAGGCTCTACCTGCCAGCGTGGGGCTGTACCTTATCCCTTCCCTGGCAGGTGGTGGGCATGGTCACCCGCAAGGACCTTGCCAGGTACCGGCTGGGGAAGGAAGGCCTGGAGGAGCTCTCACTGGCACAGACGTGATGCAGGGCAGCATTGCTCAGCAGAGATGCACCCCAGCCCCTCAGAGCTGGGGATCCCCTTTGGTGGGAGGTGAGGAGAGGACTGGGCCAGCCTATGCAGGCATCATGGTGCCTGGAGCACCGGCACGTCTGTGCTCCCTCGGCTCTTCTGCCTGTTGCTGCCTTCCCATGTCTACTGCCTCCCCTTCTTACTCCTTCCTCTGCTTCCCCAGGGGATCAAAATGCACCCTTGGCTCCATTAGCTCCTGGCATAGGCTCTCCTTGTGGGTTGGGTGAAGTCTGGAGTGTGCCAAGGGGAGCAGAAGTGCCCTGCTGAGTTGAGTGCCCTCTGCCATGGCACATGGCCCCTATCGCCTCATCCATCCACTCTGCACTGTTCAGGGCCTAGCCCTGCTGCAGGGCCTGTGTAGGGAGTGGAGGGACATGGTGGGCCTCCCTCCTGCTCCCAGGGCCCTGTCCCCCCTGCCTTATGCTCCTGCTGGCTGGGTCAGGCTGAGCCCTGGGGCATGGTGCTTGCACTTCTGCCCCTCTGGAGGAGGGGGCCATGCCCTGCTCGCCTGTGCAATAAAAGGGCTCTTGTGGTTCAGTAGCTGGTGCCTCTTGCTCTTTCTTGGTTCCCTTGGCCACTTTGACTCCAACCTGCACATGGGGAGGCATCCCAGGGGTTTGGGGCAGGGCTGGGGAGGGGAGAGCTGCCTACTCTAGTACAGTGTTGTTCCTGCAGGCCCTCCTCCCACTATTGCTGCTGCCTCTCCCTTCCACCTGTGCTGGGGTCCAGAGTCACCCCTGAGTGTGTTTCTGCACTTGCTGCAGCTTCTTCTGCCCTTTCTGGCAGCCAGGGCCCTGCCAGGTACCCCAAAACCCACCACAGCTCTGGATCCAGCCAGGGGCAGGAAGCAGAGCCTGCACTCCCCTGTGTGATGAGGAGAGCTCCAGCCCTGGCTCCCCCATCTCCCCCTATCCTTGGCATTGCCCTCTGCCCTGGATTGGGGCTGTCTCCTCCTTGCTTAGGCAGGAGCACCCTGTTTGCTGGAGGGGCTTTTGACTGTGGGATACTGTGCTGAAATAAAACTTATTTGTACTTTTATTGTGGTGCTGCCCATCTCTTACTTTCCTCCATCCCCCAGTGCTGCTGCCCAGGTGCCATGATGGTCAGTGTCCCTCTGCGGCCTAGCTGAGCCCTGTCCCCACTGTTGGCACAGGCTCGAGTGCTGCATACTGGGGAGCTGCATGGGAGGAGGCCAAGCCCCCCTCCAATTTTCTCAGCCTCTCAGGAGGGCTGGAGTGCTCAATGTGGGGCATGTCTGCCCCTTTCTGGGTGCTTGTCCCTTTTAAGGCCAACAAAGAGCTGCCACAAAGAGAAGAATGCCAGGTACGGCACCCAGGGCCCTGGGGAATGGCCATCTGCTCTCCCAGTGCAGTGGGACAGCCCTGCTCTCTTGCGTGGGCCTGGTTCCCCAGCACTGCTGTGGGGCAGGGAGACTGTGGGGTGCAGTGGTTCCCCAAGGCTGTGATGAGTCCCCACTGGGTGCCAGCAGCCAGGTACTTTATGAGGCCCCGTGTTGCCCTTTGCCCCAGCATGTCCGAGATAAGGGGACGGGATCCACCAACTTGGGCCGCAGAGTAAACACGGCCTGCTGGCTCCTGCCGGCACCACACTTCTCTCCTCTCTTTGCCGCTGGGGCAGCTGGCAGCCCCCCAAGGACCACACTGAGCGGTGACACTTTGTCACTGATGGCAGGGACATCACAGTGGCAAGTGGCAAAGGACACTACACACACTAGTGCCTGGTGGGAGTCATTTATTCACTCATCCCATTGCCAGCTCTGCCCAGCAGCTCCAGGTGCCTTGGCGCTGGCACTGGGGCCATTGGGTTTATCATTAACTGGATGGCACGTGGCGAGGCTGGGGGCCCTTGGGGCCATGGTGGGGTCACAGCCCAGCAAAGGGCTCGCTCTCCAGCCCTGGGCGGCCCAGCTCAGGCGGCAGCTCCCGCCCAGCATCCAGCCCTGGCTCCACCGTCCAGTTGGCCAGGAGGTCGCTGAAGTCAGGTATGCCAGTGTGGAGGAGGCCAGCAGGGCTGGGGCCTGGCTCCCTCCAGAAGGAGGGTGGCAGCTTCCTCCGGTGCATGGGGGTGATGTGGCCATATTTCCTTTCCAGCTGCTGTGTCTTGCCGCCGGCTGCCTGGGGCGATAGGCACCGGTGCACACCATACTCAAAGAGCCCAGCCAGCGGCCCCAGCCTGTGTATGCCTCTGGGGCTGGCACATGGTGCCTCGGCCTCAGTGTGCTGGGGTGAGCTGCAGTCCTCAGGCACGGCACAGCTGCTGGCAGCCTCCTCCCGGCCCTGCCGCCCAAAGTACCGCTGGATGTCACAGCTGATGAGCTCCGAAAACTTGAGGAGCCGCAGGGTGGTCTCAGCAGTGTTGGGGACAGCCAGCTCTGAACTCACACTCTCCTCCACTGCCTCCTCTTCGTCCTCTTCCTCCTCCTCCTCCTCCTCCCCGGAGAGTTCGGGGAAGTCTGGCTCGGGGCACACGGGCAGCAGCGGGCCATGCGGGAAGGATGAGGG
>NW_010164788.1:272-2471 GCF_000695765.1 Mesitornis unicolor | reverse complement strand
TGCGGATGACACCTGCAGCCATGTCAGTGCGCAGAGGCACCCCAGAGCCTGGACTCACCCTGTGGGCAGGGACAGTGGGGTGAGGGTGGCACCAACCCCAACACC
The DNA here is from genome assembly GCF_000695765.1 of Mesitornis unicolor. Classification (NCBI taxonomy): domain Eukaryota; kingdom Metazoa; phylum Chordata; class Aves; order Mesitornithiformes; family Mesitornithidae; genus Mesitornis; species Mesitornis unicolor. The sequence continues at coordinate 2,366 of NW_010164788.1, read as the reverse complement.
TTCCCTGACCCACGACCCTGCACTTGGCCCTGTGGTTCAGGGGGACTGTCATGCCATGCCATTGCCAACGTGGGGCTGCAGGGCAGTGGGGATGTCCCCCACAAGCCATGGAACATGAGGCAGTAGGGACTTTCCCACTGATCCCTGGGACATCAGGAAACAAGGACATCCCCATCAACACATGGGATATGGGGCATATCCCCTGAGTCATGGGACATTGGGCAGTGGGGACGTTATCCCCTCACAAGCCATGGGACGTGGTTGTTCCCACCAAGACATGGGATGTTAGACAGCAAGGGATGTCTTCAGTGAGCCATGGGTTGCGGAGCAGTGGGGATGTCCACCTGAATCCATGGTATGTGGGACAACAGGAACATCCCCAAGTTATGGCATGTAGGGCAGCAGGGATGTCCCCACCAAGTCATGGGGTGTAGGGCAGTGGGGACATCCCTCTGAGCCATGAGCCAGCAGGGATGTCCCCCTGAGCTGTGGGGCAGCAGGATGTTCCCCTTCACCTTCAGACTGCACATGGAGATGAATGGGGCTCAGCACTCACCCTGCCACCCTGGGCTGAGCACCTGAGATGCTGAGCCCATGCCCTGCCCACACAATGGCCTTGTGGGTTTCCCTGCGACAGGCAAACCCGGTCACCTCCCCATGCTGCCCTCCTGGGCTTCAGCTGTGGATGGGTCTTGCTGAGCTGGATGAGGCCCCTCTGTAGTTAGTGCTACCTGATTCCTGGGGTCCCTAACCCTGTAGCAGGGGACAAATCCTGGGGGACAATTCCTGCTCCTGCCATATCAGGAACGATGCTGGGCCAGAGACAGCACCATTATCATCGAGGTCACTGCGTGTCCCTCTTAGTGCCCTCCCCACCACGGGACCCCCGGTCCTGCCTCAATGCTACCCCAGGGCAGGTGGTAGGGGGCTCAGCCTCTCGAGGCACTGTGTACCTCTGGGCTGTAGAGAGAGGGGAGCAGGGCTGCCCCGGCGATGGAGCCAGCCTGCCCCCACAGCCACCCTCAGCCGGAGAACATCCCGGCACGGGAGGACATCACGCGGGGCTGCAGCTTGGCACTCACCTTGGCGCTGCTGCTCAGCCATGCATAGGCTCCCGCGCCGCTCCCCCTTCCCGTCCCTCCACCTGGGCCTGAAGTATTTATAGTGGAGCGGCGAGCTGACGGCTGGCAAATATTTGGTAGCTGTATTGTAATAGTAGACTCGGTAAACAGAGCTGGGGTTTGCTTTAGCACCCAGCAACGGGAGAGCAGCGTGGGGAGGGACGTGGGGACGGAAGGCAGGGCTCACCTTAATGGTTCACTAGCCAGGGGATTTTCAAGTGCTGTTCCTGTAAATTCACCTATTAAATCGGCAGCCCCAGCTGCCAAACTGCCCGCACACTTGTGGCGAGGGCTCTTATCTCCCTGCTGATTGAAGGTGAAATCAAGCTTTGTCAAATAGGCATAAAATTAAATTTCATGCTATTTTGACTCCTGGAGTAGGGATCTTCTGAAGAACATACTGCGTATCGAGCGATGCCTCTGCAAACAGGCGCTGCCACCGTGGCTGCAGCCGGCAAAGCCTCTGTGGGGAGGTGCAGCAGGGCCAGCCCCCTGCACAGTGGAGCAGGGCCAGATGCTGCACAGCCCCTACACAGGTCTGAACCGTCCATCTCTAGCCTCGTGCCCCACTCTGAAGCAGGTGTGGGGCTCCTTGATGGGGTTTGGAACCTTTTGAGGTGACAGGACATGGTCTTGATGGCATGGCTGGTGGGAGAGGCACTGCAGGGTGCTGTGCTCCCCAGGGAAGGGTGAGGCTGATTGCTGGGACCAGTGGCTCCTGCCAGGCAGTGCCTGTGGATGCAGAGATGTGGACATGCCCTGTGGAGAGCAGCTGAGCCAGTCCCACAGTGGGGACAGCACCTGGGATGGCAGCGTTTTCACTGTGAACAGGGTGCTAGGGTGCCCTGTGTTTCCACTACAGCCTGTGGCCATGCTGGCCCACAGCATGGGAGTGACCAGGGTCAGTGACTATGGCGAGCAGCTCAGGTCCTAAGGTGGCTGTCGCCAGAGGTGGTATTCCTGTTTTGGCAGC
>NW_010164788.1:0-212 GCF_000695765.1 Mesitornis unicolor | reverse complement strand
CCCCGAGGGCCCGGGGAATACACCCAGCCTGCACCCCCAGTCCCCCAGCCAGCCTGTGACAGCTGAAGGGTTGGGGACAGCCAGAGCCATGCTCTGGAGTAAGCGCTGGGGGTGACCGCAGCTCCTGGTCTGCTCCCGAGGAGCCCTCCCTGCCACCCTGCCCCGAGCACCCTTTGCTGAACTGTCCCCCGGCACTGAGGTGGGGTCCCCAG
>NW_010164787.1:0-1851 GCF_000695765.1 Mesitornis unicolor | reverse complement strand
AGCCCCACGGCGGCCCCGGTCGCATGGCTGACCTCCTCGAACTTGCGGGCCTTGTAGTGCTCGGCTCCCTTCAGGAAGTTGAGCAGGATGATATCGCAAAGCACCGTGCCCTGGGGGTGGCAGCATTGGGGAGGGGGCTCGCACCATGGGGCACCCCCCCAACACCCCACAGCCCCCCACGGAGCCAGGCTGCCCTCACCCTGGGGCTTTGCTGTGCCCCATGGCTGTGGGGTTTTCCTCTCTCCCCCTGCTCCACAACTATGGGGCTTTCCTCCATCTCCCTCCCAGTTGATATGGGGGATCATTTCCCTCCCATCCCACACCTGTGGGATGCACAGGGCCTCTCCCAAGCCCTCCCCTCCCCTGACCCCGAGGGGATGCCACCACATGGGGGCTGAGAACGGCCACAACTCACCACACCGATGGAGGTGAAAGCTGCCACCGTGTTGATGAGAGTGGGGATGATGCCGAACTTTCCAGCCTGGGGGTGCAGAGACCCTTGTTTGTGGGGGGATCCTCATGCCCCATGCTCCCCACAGGGCCCAGGGAAGCCCCCAGCCCCACACGTACGTTGCCATACACCAGGACGTCGAAGCGGATGCCGAAGGCCTTGGTGAGGGTGCGGCGCTCGGTGCCATCCTCCCAGCGGTAGTACCTGGCGTGCCTGCGCAGGGACACGGGGATGGGGGCTATGCTGTTCTGTGCACACGTGTGTGACATGCGTGTCCCTGTGCGGTGGCGTGGGCCCCACCTGAAGTTGTAGCCGGTAGCGGGGCTCCGGGTGCGTCCGTCCAGGCGGGTGAAGGAGTAGCGGGGCAGGCAGCGCTCCCAGGAGTGGTCCAGGTCACAAATCCACCCAATCTTGATGCCCAGGACCCCTCCCTGTCCCCCGCCAGTGTCAGCCGTGCTTGGCAGTCCTATGTCCCTGTGTCCCCACATCCCTGCATCCCCAAGTCCTATGTCCCTGTGTCCCCACATCCCCAAGTCCCATGTCCCTGTGTCCTCATGTCCTGCAACCTCATGTCCCCATGCCCCACATCTCCATGTTCCCAAATCCCACATCCTTGTGTCCCCCCGTCCCATGGCTCTCATACCTGCATCCCCATGTCCCATGTCTCTGTGTCCCCGTGTCCCCATGTCCCCGCATCTCACATCTGCGTCCCCATGTTACACATTCCCATATCCCTGTGTCCCCATGTCCCTTGTCTCACATCCACATGTACCCACAGCTCACATCTTTGCATTCCATGTCCCTGTGTCCCCACTGTCACATTCCTGTGTCCCCACATCTCATGACCCCATGTCCCCACATCCCACATCCCTAAGTTCCCAAGTCCCATGTCCCTGTGTCTCCTCATCCTGCATCCCCCACTGTGTCCCCGTGTCCCCACGTCCCACATCCCCACACGCCTGTGTCCCCATGTGTCACGTTTCCATGTCCCTACATTCTCATGTCCCATGTCCCCCATCCCACACCCCACATCCCTGTGTCCCCACATCCCACATCCTCGTGTCTCCACGTCTCACGTCCCTGTGTACCCATGACCCATTGACCCTGTGTTCCCTCGTCCTGCACACCCCCACTGTGTCCCCACGTCCCACATCCCTACAACCCACAAACCTGTGTCCCCACGTCCCATGTCTCTGTGTCCCCTTGTCCCACACCCCCCACTGTGACCCCATGTCCCCACATCCTCATGTCCCATGTCCCCCATCCCACACCCCACATCCCACATCCTCGTGTCTCCACATCTCACATCCCTGTGTACCCATGACCCATTGACCCCGCATCCCCACGTCCCACATCCCTGTGTCCCCTTGTCCTGCACACCCCCACTGTGTCCCCACGTC
>NW_010164786.1:0-31398 GCF_000695765.1 Mesitornis unicolor | reverse complement strand
GTGGCTCTTCTCTGAACACGCTCCAGAATTCCCAGCTGAGCTATACGAGGAATCTACCTCTGCAGTGCAGCCTTGGGAAAGGACAGGCTGGGGGTTGCTACATAAAAATTCTGCCTAGAATTTGTAATTTTTGGTGGTGGTGGTGTTTTTTTTTCTCCTCCTCCTCCTTCTTTAAAGAAAACGTGTGAACTGATATTTCAAAGAAATATAGGACAAACGTGTGGTTCCTAACAGCATTGCTAGCTCTGTACATTAAGGTTACACACCAGCCAACTCCTGGAATTATGTGAAATTAGAATCTGAACTGCCGTAAAAGAAATTAATGATTTCTACTCCCTGATTACTAGGGAAAGCTTGAAAATGTCATCCCTACAGGCTTGGCATAAGCAAATAAAGAAAACCTAAGATTGGCTCTGATCCTGCAAAGCACTTATAAGTGCATGCTTAGCTCTGCAAAATCAATGAGACTTTGTGAGCTTCCAGAGAACCCCAAGCACACGAGAGATTTGTGGGATCACATGAGGAAAAAAGAACCTTAAGGTCTTAAGCCTTAACCTAAGTGTATTTCAGCCTCTCTTATGCCTGACTCATGATTTTTAATTTTAATGCTGAGGACTGAGCTTAATATGTTTGCATGAAAATATTTACTCGGCCATCCTTAGAAAGGTGGAAGGTCTGTGCAGCCCTGCAGTAGGTGTGGGGATCCCACATCACCTATCGACAGCCACCACTCCAGTGTCCCCAGGCAGGAGTCTGCAAGGGCAGCAGCCCCCCAGAAATTAAGAGACACCTCCAAAATCCCTGTTTGCTTCTGTCTTAATTGCAGCACTTTTTCCAGTACCTTCAACAAAAAAATTACTTCCATGCCTGCTCTACGTCAAGTCTGCAAGGCTTAAAATGGAAAAAAAACCCATAAAATTCTTATTACACTTCACCCCAAACCATTACAGCCTCAGTTACAAACCTGAAAGGCAAAACAACAGTTGTCTATATTTTGAAGCTTAAAAAAAAAATAAATTACAAGGATTTCGCTCAAACATCTACCAGGCACCAAATGGCCCAACGAGTCTTCAACCAATGTATTTGTTCATATCAGCTAACAAGAAAAAGTGACGGTTGCCAAGATCTCAGAATTAGCTTAATAGTGCTTGGCTTTTTGTGTCAAGTCATGTAATCCTCAAAACTGACCCACTCCTGATGGGGATTCTGTTCCAGCATCTCCCCAGGGGTCATTTCAAGCAGGCACAGACAATAGGAAAATCAACGCCACCACTTTCGCCCACTACTTCTTGTTTTCACTCAAGGAGTCTGAAGCAGTCAGCTGGGGAGCTGCCTGCTGACAGCCACCACCTGACCGCCGCTGCCGGCACAGGAGGACGGCGAGGGGAAAGGCAACGCTCCTCTCCCACCCAAAGCACCCGTCACACCACGATGGCTCTTCTTCCAAGTACTCAACGAAACATCTTGGCAGATCAAATGGAAGCCAGTACTGCACAAGAGAAACAAAGATACAGTGACTGCACAGGAGCAAAGGCGAGAGGAAGAAAAAACTGAACAAAAACAATGTTATATTGCAGAGTGAGCTAAAGTGCTTTCCAACCAATAACGAAGTAGACTAAACCTCTGCTAGCCCCTTTTTTTAAACCTATTTGCAATCAAAAGCAGGATAGAGAAGACACTTAAAAGCCATTAACAAACTACATTTTGAATTATTCCTTTATAGTAGCTGTTAAACCACAAACACACATTCTACTAATGCTCATTTCTCATGTTTCCCCCCAAATGTTATTTTTACTGCTGGGTTGCAATGATAAACACCAGCGACTCCGATATTTCTTCCACTTCCTTTGAGAAGGAACGTGCGTTCCCCCAGCGATGCATTCGCCGAGGCACCAACCACATTTCTAAAAGTAAATGGATTTGATGATGAGAACTGCTGAACAAATCTTCAGCAAATGGTGTTTATTGCCTATGCGAACATTAACCACGCCACGCCAGCTGATATACAGGTCCTTAAAGCACTTGGCTCCCTGTATTTATAGGCGGAGCTCTCCTGCTCCGGAGCGCAAATTAGCTGAGCAAAGCCTGGTTGTTTCCATACCCCCCCGCCACCCTCCAGCGCCACCGGATTTGCATTGCAGACGTCCACGCGCACCCAAGCATACCTTCCCTGGGAAATACATCCCTGCCCGAAGCTCCACAAAGATGAAAAAGTCCTATGTTCTGCAGCTGGCTTTCCTAACGTGCTTCCCAGCTACCTTAGAAAGGGGCCTCTCTAAGCAGAAGGGTTTAGATAATTTCTTTCCAATGACAGGTTACGCAATGAGTGATTTGTCCAAGCGTGGGATGTCCACATCCGCATGCAGATTTTCCCCTAAAAGCAGAAATCAGCTTGCCATTCCTGCAGGCCACCTGATTTGACTTTGAAGCTGGCCCTGCTATGACCAAATGGGTTGCCAAAGAGATGGCCAGAGACCCCTTCCAACCCACCCCAGCCTCTGTCCCCGCTGCCGTAGTGGACAGCCCACCCCAGTGCGCTGTTCCCTGCTCAAGCAGCACGACAGCACCACGCAAAAGCAGCTGCAGGGCACTTCAGTACTGCGAGCTGCGTGATATTCCCATTTTAGAAGGGCTCCTCTGGCACAGAGTGTTTGTTGTGCCATCTCCACAGCTCCTGAGGAAGACCCCGTCCCCCTAAGCACAGACCCTGAGCCAAAACAGCTCTGGACTCATCCGCTGTCGCTCTTGCTTTGGGCACTGGACAGACCTTGCCCTTTCTTTCCTCTATAAAGTGAGTTTCTACAGGAACATGAACTTTGCATACCATAACGTAGAAGAAAGCATATTAGAAGACAAACTTAGTATTAAGAATTTAAAAAAGTTATTCACTGAATACCATAGTCTAAACAAATTTTTAACAGCCTGCATCCTTTTCAAGTTGATGTTTTTCTCAGTCCTGAGCCTGCGCTTGCAGCAATCTTGAGAACATGGAGAAATTGCACACACAGTAAAACAGAGCGAGTCAAGGACAAAGATACAAACCTTAGCAGTGGTTTGGATTTTGCAGGATTCTCAGAGATATTTCTTCCACCCAAGTTGATTAATGTTATTTTAATGTGCAGTATTTCGTGTTTAATAACCCTGGCCTTGCTTCTGAAAGGAGGAAAGGGTTTTACAGTTCAGCATTCTACAGTCAGTTTTGCAAAGCGCTACCACGAGATTGCACCCGTAATTTTTCACGCTGCCACCTCAGACAGCAAATGGCGAACAGCCAAGACGAGAGTCCAACAACTCGCATCACACGGCAACATTTTGGGGCAGAAGGGGACAAAATGCAGCTGCAAGGAGAGTGACATAATTTGGCCAGGATCGCTAAAACTAATCCCCCAAGCATATGCTTATTTCAGAAGTCTCCATCCTCTCTGAACTCCTCCAATAGGGCCAAAGAAAAAAAATCCACTCCTTCCCCAGTCACGGCCCAGCCCAGCCAGAGTTTTTCTGCACCAGTAAAAGCAGGGTGGAAATAATGTGAGACACCTGATGAAAAGCCCTCGGGGTCTGTCTCCTGCATGGTTCCTCTGCTGGAGCTGAAGGCGAGGGCTGACCCAGCAGCGCCGCCACGGTTCTGCCGTGGGTGCTGCCCAGGGCAAAAACCCCACGCATGGGAAATCGCAAATCCCTGCTACGCTCCTACACCATCGCCTGCAGATGGTTATGTCCAGACCCAAAGGCAGTCCTAAAACACAGCTGAGAAACTTGCAGTGCTAGAAAATGGTCAGCTTCACTTACATCTTTGCTTTTCCACAGAGCAACAAGCTAGGGCTTTATTAGGATAAATTCCTTCCATAGGAAGGGCTTCACTTTTAATTACACCACTTTAAAGTTATAAATTGTTTTCTGGTCCTTATACATAATTGAATATAGATGCTCTCTGAGCTTAATGTCAGTTTACATTCCAGGTCAGAGCAAGTAATTTGTTTGCATGTTCAATGAACAAACTGTTTCTTTCAGGTTTCAAAACACTGTGCTCGTGCATCATATAGAGGTTGCCTTTCTCCAAGCTAAAAGGTCAAGCAAAGCAGACCTGAAATTACACTTGGCCCTCTATGAAAGAAGCAAGGGCCCCTAAAAACCAGAAATCAAACTTTTGATTTTCCCGTCTTGGAAAACCTGATAGTTCCAAATATTCCAGACCGGCCTCAGGGCTCTTGGTTCAGGGACAGCAGGGACAGCACACGACCACCCTCACACGTAGCTGCACCAATGGGCTGACACCCCTGAAAAGGCACGGGGTCACCCCCAAACTATGCTGAACCAGCAGCCAGACTGCAACCATTATGCAAAAAAATTGGCTTAAACTAACCTTGGCCTTCCAAATAGACCAAAAGGTCTTGAACCTTTTTCTATAAAAGCCCTGCCCACTATTTATTTAAGGTTGCTTCTCCAAGACCCAACCGAGTTGCATGCTCACAAGCATGGAGGAGGAGGGCTGCCAAGACACAGTTTGCCTCAAAACTTCAGAGGAAACCTTCCCGCTTCCTTGGGAGCATCCCTCTTCCAGCATAGGGCTGCCAAGTCAACCTCAGGCAGGCTCACCACACCAGAAGGCACAAGAAATGCTTCTCCCATGAGAAACATGGGGTTACTAACCCCAGGTTTTGCCCATCCACTGTGGACGCATCTTTTCCTAAAAAACACTGCTCGATTCCCTAAAAAAAAAACACTGGAAGGACACCAGAATCATTGCTCTGCAGTAATTGGCAGGCTCACCACACCAGAAGGCACAAGAAATGCTTCTCCCATGAGAAACATGGGGTTACTAACCCCAGGTTTTGCCCATCCACTGTGGACGCATCTTTTCCTAAAAAACACTGCTCGATTCCCTAAAAAAAAGCACTGGAAGGACACCAGAATCATTGCTCCGCAGTAATTGCTAGTGCTTCTGCCCAGCTTACAAGTACAGAGCTTTTACCCGTTTTTATTTCAATGCTACTGCAAAAATTAGCTGGCACGGGAATGGCAATTCCTGTGGGAAAAAAAAATGGGAAATGCAAAACTGTCAAGCCAACGGCATCTTGGCCTGTATTAAAAACAGTGTGACCAGCAGGTCCAGGGAGGTGATCATCCCCCTGTACTCGGCACTGGTGAGGCAGTACCTCGAGTGCTGTGTTCAGTTCTGGGCCCCTCACTAGAAGAAGGATGTTGAGATTCTGGAGCGTGTTCAGAGAAGAGCCACAAGGATGGGGAGGGCTCTGGAGAACAAGCCTGATGAGGAGCGGCTGAGGGAACTGGGCTTGTTTAGCCTGGAGAAGAGAAGGCTGAGGGGAGACCTCATCACCACCTACAACTGCCTCAAGGGAGCTTGTAGAGAGGTGGGTGCTGGGCTCTTCTCCCAGGTGATGGGGGATAGAACAGGGGGAAACGGCACCAAGCTGTGCCAAGGGAGGTTCAGGTCAGAGATAAGGAGGAAGTTCTTTACTGAGAGGGTCGTCAGAAGCTGGCACAGGCTGCCCAGGGAGGTGGTGGAGTCACCATCCCTGGATGTGTTTAAAGAGCGGGTAGATGAGGTACTTAAGGATATGGTTTAGGGGGTAGACAGGAGCGGTTGGACGTGATGATCTCAGAGGTCTTTTCCAACCGAGCGATTCTGTGTGATTCTGTGGGAAGATCTGGCCCATTTCTTGTGTTATTTTCATCACCGCTGGTAACAGACATTTTACAAGTCAGGTGCTCCACTGAGACACAGGTAACTTGTCTGCACTCTGATGCACCTTCACAATCACTGCGATTTTGAGTCTTCCAAGGGACCGATAGCAAAATGTTATGTTTTCCCCACCTCAGAAAGGAAAAGCAGTGTAGATTCACCTGGGGAAGCAGACGGCTTGTGCAAGCAAGCAGTTTTATTTCCAACCACTGTCCCTCAAGAGCAGCCTCCCCTTTGACACCAACTCCAAACAAGCCAGGTCCAAAAACACCCCAGAGTCACAGCAAGCCCCCACTTGTACTTCACCCCGTCAGCACCGCAAGGCTGCGGTGCTCCTGTCATTACCTGCAGCTTCCCACACGCAGCAGCATTGCAGGGAGGGAGCTATTTTTGCCCTTTACATAACACAGGATCCGTAACTCTTCCTCCCTGTGCTCGTGGCTCACCTTCCCTTGACACAGAGAGGTTTTTTTTGGCACCTCTGCTGCGGCACGGGCTCTGCCAACACCGCCCGCCCCGGGGCCCGCCACGTGCATTTGAGGTTTTAGAAGTGGCTGACCATAATAAACTTCCAGACGAGAGGGGTTAAACGTGAAACCTATGAACGCATACAAATATTAGCTGCCCAGTGCAACAGATAAATTCACTAAAATAAAAATCTGATTTAAAAAGTGCTTCTGCTGTGCACAGATGTTGTATGGGATGATGTGATGATGGGAAAAAGATGTTAATTCACATAATAATCAAAGTTCCTTTGGATCTGGGTATTTGGTATCAATGGCTTGGTGTCAATGATGCCAAGATCCTGGCAGTTCTTGTGCTGTTTCAGCTTTCAGTGCAGGTTAACGTTTATATTTCTGTGCTTCATATCCTGTGAAACATGGAATATGCAGCAGGTTCCCTGCTTTAAGGCACCTTCACCATACACACCACACAGCGGTTTTTCTTTTTCTGAAGTAACACAGCAAAATATGACAAAAAGGTCCGTTTTGCTTTTCCACTTTGAAATCAATGCCAAATAAATACTTGTGAACAAGATCCTGCCATTTCTTTGTCTAAAACAAGCTTGAATGGTCAACTGTCAAGTTACCTAATGATTCTGCGGTTTAAAATGAAGTTAGCTCCATTTCCAGACGTGTATGTCCACCTATTAAAAAAACCCCAAACAAACCACACAATTACTTTTTGGCCAACCCAACAGATTTCAAAGCACAGAGAGGAAATCCTGCAGAAAAGTTGGGAGCATCCCAGCAACTCCTGATGGTGCACGAGTGCTTCTTGTCTTCGCTGTTCCGCTGCACTTCTTGTATCGATGGTTAAAGCGCAGCCACACAAGGAAATCAGGCCCAGGGTTTTTGGCCTCTGGCTCTTGCTATGGATCTTCCACTAAATTAAAGAGCTCTTTAATAGATGTTATTTTCTTTGCAGGAAGGTATCTGTACGCTGACCACATCCCCTCAGCCACCTTTGTGGTAACTTGAAAACAAGCTTGAAGTGGGTGAAGGATGTCGGCATCCCTCTCTGGCACTTGCTTTGGGTATCTCTTTTAAGGAGCCGGTGCTCGTAATGCTGTGACATGAACAGCGGGACAGCACCATGGCTGGGGTGGCAACAGACTCCCTGCTGCCCAGCAAGCCCCGGCTGCCAGCAGCTGCCACTCCTCGTCCTGTGCACAGGGCACAGACTGCGGGGGCACGAGGGGATCTCACCCTGCGCAAAAGCAAACAGGGATTTGGCCAGGTGATTGACACCTGCAGCGCTGCGGTCGGGTGTCCCCAACAGATGGGAAATGAATGGAAAAAAAATAAGTAAAAAACCAATCAAACCTCCTGAGACGTTTCCTCAACCTATTTCCCTTTTTTTTTTTTTTAAAGTGAGTATTTCCCAATCGGCTGCACAATAAATTATTTGCCATATTATTAATTATGCATTATTGACTTAGTACATGGTAATTTATGTTGACGATGGCAATATTTCTCTGTGCTGCTGGTGCTGGGTGCTGAGTAGTCACCATGAGAGATGCTGCGACCTAGGTTGAACAAAACACTTCACGCCCATTAAAGACCTGAGCACTTTGATTCTAACTTTGAGGAGACACGGGGAACAGCAGAAATGCCTAAAACATCCTGCTAAAATTTCTCTTCACTGAGGCACTTCAGAACCTGTTTCCTTGTAGGAGCAACAGCGTTTGGCACTTCTTAACCATCTGGGGTTAGAAGGGAGAGGATGGAGGAAGGTAAGTGGCAGTTGTTGCTATCAATAGTTAATCTACTGTGTCACATTTCTTAGACAACTAAATGAAATGCAGTGAGCGCCACGTAAAATCGGAGCTAGGGAGCAAAATGATTTTGTAGAGCAAATAACTCTCTCATACTGGCTGTTTTATGCCCTACTGAACAATCAGCAGTTTATGAAAACAAAGTTTCATGAATATCACAATGGGCTCCTCAGTGGAGATTTCCTTCCCACGCAGGAAAAATGACAGTGGGAAGAGCGACGCGAGGGCTGAGGAGCAGGTCCAGCGCTGGCTGGGTCTGGTCTAGAAAGCAGCCAAAAGGGAGGGGCAGGGATGCTTTTCCTGGGGAGCCGCTTCAGTGCGGCCTCTGGAAACGCGGCAGTTGGGGCGCTGAGCATTGGCGTCCACTGCAGTGTCACAGCCGCTGGTCAAGGCGCTGGCACCTCCGGCTGAGAGGGGCCAGAGCAGAGCGCTCTGTGCGCGGATGCAGCAAGAAGGAAGGGTGGCACTCATTGCTCCCCGCTTTCTGGTCAACTCCTAGGAGAAGGGATGGGGGAAGACTGCTGGGATCACCCCCGGTGACAGTGAAAAGCAGGAGGGTTTTTTCACCAGAGAAAAAAGAAACAACCCTGCAAACCAAACCTCATGCAAAAGCACAGACAGGCTTACCAAGGCTTCTTGGTGCAAGCCAGGGCTCATCCAGGAGGAGAAAACACTCTGAGTCTCATACAGCATTAAAATCCAAACAGACACAGCCTGGCCATTTAACCAAGGGTCATTTTCTCATATAAGTTTCAAGCCTTTACCCAGAGCCTCGAACACTGACCTGCCTTGGGTCTAAATTCGGCACATCACCCATGGCGTGTTACCTCAGGCTGCAGCGTTAGCTGGGAGGACTTGAGGAGACACGAAAATGCATTACTTTCATCTCAAATAGAAACCTGTCACCTCTGTGACTCAACCTCACCTACAGCACAGGAGTAAGCCTGACTTTACTTACAAAGCCAGGATCTCTGCCAGATGCTAACACAATTAGAAATTCTGGTTTTTAACACCTCGAGTGGAGCCAATTTCTTTTTTAATGTTAAACCACATTGAATCTAAATTAACTTCTATTAAATGAGTCAGGACCAAATACTTAAAACAGCAATCAAATATTTTCCTGTGTTTCCCTCTCACACTCCTCGTGCAACCAATGGTATCAGCACGACACACAGACACACACCAGGCTTTGTTTAGGGGGTGCTACAAGAGACGCAAAACAACTTCTTGAGTGGATTTCCTGAGGATAAGCGAAGTTTAAGAAAAACATACAATTGGTGTGAAATGTTTCAAATAACCTATGGCCAAGTAAGAAATCTGGACTGAGGAATTACTGACTCCCTCCAAAAGCCATTTCATTGCAAGAGAAACACAATCTGAGCATCGCTGGGTTTGAGAAGTGCTAACTCCTGAATTATTAAGGGCTCTGAAAGCAACCCAATAAAATCTAGGTTTTATGAAGTTTCCTTGCAAGAAGCCTCCATCAGTTACAGCCCTCACTGGAAGTGGCAGATGGCCAGCACCAAGGGCCGTGTTTTTGCCACCATGTGCTAATGCTGGCTGTATTTTATACCTCCCTGGACACCACCACAGAACCCCAGCCCTTTGCTCTGCAGGATGTAAAGCTGAGATGGAGCCTCCCTTCATGTCTCTGCTTGAGGTACACCACATAACCCCCTCTGCACTCCTCTCCCCTGCCCACGGCTCTGAGGGGCTCCATCGGCAGCAGGTCTGCGAGTGCGCCCGGTGTGAGAGAGGGCAAGTGAAGGAGAGGCTGCTGTCAGTGGCTGACTCTGGTGGGCTGACCCTTTGATAGCTTTTCTCAGTGTTTAAACGATGTGATAAAAATCAGCAATGAATTATGCAGCATTGCTTGATAAGGCCAACCCCAACAGTTGCGAGAATCCCATTTTAAAGTTAAATTGGGGTTTGATCCTTTATCTCCAAGCTTTAATAAACTGAGCGAGCCATGCGCTATACTCTCCTGTGCACTGACTCGCCCTGCAGCAGGCGGGGGTGCCCTGCGCTGCCCCAGCCCCAAGCACCTGCATAAGAGCAGCACCTGCAAAGCAAAGGTGCTGCAAGCAGATAAAGTAGCAGCCAAGTTTTTTCTGTCTAGCTGGTAAACAGCAGACTTGCAGATAGCTCACCCTCGCTGGCAGCATGCAGGGGAGAAAGACCCATCACCCATGGTATGATATAGCACCCCTACAACCATCTGTCAGAGAAAAGCAACCGCTTCTCCTTCGTTTCACTGACTTTTCCAAGACATCTTCACTGTGTGTGCAAGTCAGCAGTTCTCACATCTGATTTTTATCTCGGCTTAGCAGAGTTTAACCTAGAAAGCATCCCTATTCCTACCCCAACACTGCTCTTCTACACTGGGATGGTGATGACTGCCAGCTGATCCCAGGGTAGCTGGCCATTCTCTCCTGTGTGGAACCATCAGTGAGAAAAATAGCTGTAGCCATTAACAGGATGAGTATTTTGATGGATGAACTATCACAGCACTGCTTGCTCTAACAGATCGTACTGCAGCCAGCTCCCCTCTCGCCAAATGATGGAAGACCAAATCAGCAGAAGTGAGGTTTTTTGTTTGTCCATCTGTTTTCCTCACTCTGGGCAGCAACTTTAAATATTCCAGCCATGAATGCTTTAGTGGAAAGGCTGAATGGATGCCCTTCTGAAACGTCAACCACGTTCAGGTTTCCAGACCTCTGAGGTTTGCCCTGTGATTCATGTAGGATGGTTGGACCAGGAGGTAAAGTGAGCACTACCAATGCACCAGCAATGCTGCCAGAAGGCTTGATATAAACATGCACTACAGCACAGACAGAGGCCTGAGAGGCATCACGCACCCAGGTAAGACACTCTCTTCCCAAAAAAAGCTGGCCTAATGAAGTCAAGCATCGTTACAGCTTATGCTCTGGCAGCACTGGACAAGGTGCACAATGAATCACTGTCCCCTCGTGCATCCTGCTGTACGCTGCTTTAAAAGGACACAGAAAGTGTGGGGGCTACATGTGTGGCAGGGTGCAACAGCGAGATGGGGTGCAAGGGGTTAAATGCAAGATTTCCCCCATGATCCCAGCACGGGAGATGCTGAGTTTGAATACCACCTCTGGAAAGCTGAGCAAATCTGGAAAGCTGCAGGATCATTTTCCATTTAAGAGTCTGGAAAAAAGGACACCAAGTAGCATGAATCCAAACAGAATGGGTGCAGAATGGGAACCCCTGACCCAGCCCCACTGCAGAGCTCCAGCCCTAACGGAGCTGCTACAGACGGGACCAGCAGCAGCACGAATCTCAAATGAAAGCTTTTCTAAAGCACTAAAACGCCGTGTGCTGTGAGCCGCGTCAGCTCGCTCCACTCCAGGTCCTGCACACTGGTGACGTAGCCAAAAGGGACAATTTAATTAATTAAATTAAAATGCATTAAGCAATCCAGCAGGCAGGCAAGGCTGCCTATTTCAGTTCTTCTGAAGTAGCAATTACTACAGCAGGGGGAAAGAAAACAGCCATCATCGTAGCCCCGGTGACATTAAAAATAAAATCCAGAGAAAATATAAGCAAAAGCAACAATGAAGGATTGAACAACGGCGGCCCAGTAAGAACCAGGAACAAGAACAGCCACCACAGAGAAAAATGGGCAGGGACAAGAGCGAAGCAGGCAAGGCAGGGGCAGTCCTGAACATGGACATGCAAAAAGCACGCTGTGCACACCCTCGGACCGGGCCAGACAGCCAAGTGGCAAACCCCCAAAATGAGACAGTCTCTTCTATATTTAAAGACAAATGGCTTCCAACCAGAAATGCAACACGGCCTGAGGAAGGGATCGGTCCCCTTGTTAAGAAAATCTGCCTCTAGTCCCACAGCATTTTCAGGGAGGAGGATACCCTTGGTAATGCCAGGGTAGGGAGCGCCCACATCCCTGCTGGATCACCCAGGCATCACCACCACAAAGCCTTCTGTCCAGGCTGGTGACAGACATGAAGATAAACTACATCCTCATCAACTGATGTTGCACGTAGGAAGAAATTCACTGATCCCGCAGAAAACAGCCAATGCCTTGTACAAGCTATTTGTTCATGTATCTAGGGCAGCCGTCAGAGCCTCCACAGACACGGGGACAGGCCAGCACCCCTCATGTGCCCAGCCACACACAGCCAGCCTGGAGCCAGCTAAAACCCAATCGAAGCCTGGAAGATTGTCTCCAGAGGAGAAAGTCTGAGTATGCTAGCGCAATTCCTTTGAACTACCAACAAATAAAAACTGAATTGCTCCCAAGTTGACTTGCTCCCAACAAATAAGACAAAGAAACAGTAAAATATTCTCCTAGAAGGAAGCCTGGTTGGAAGCTGGCCCCAGCTTCATCCGCAGCAAGATTCCACAGGCCAACGCGTTGTTCAAGGCAGTCGCCACAGCCAGGCCGCAGCGTCCAGATCCACCGCAGGCCTCGTTCTGCACTGATGTTCAGCTACAGCCACCCTTGATCGAGACTGCACAGATGCACCACGGGACAGCTCAAGAGATCTCCCAAGGAGAGCGTCTTCCACTGGGACCCCTTCTGCAGCAGCCTCCAAAGCCAGCGCAAGGCTGTGCTCTCCTACAGACCCTCCCGTGTTTCAGCAGGGCCACAGTGAGGCAGAAGGTTGTTCTGCTTGTATTAAACTCTGAGCTTCCCTGCCATGCCCGGAGATCTAGACACGCAGCATCAGTTATTAGAGCATTTATCTTCTGGTACGAGGTGTGTCATACGTATGTCCCCAAGTGCCACAGGTGAGAGATGTGGGCATGGGGTTGGAACAGCTTGCTGATATTTTACTTTTGCAAACAAAACCAGGGAAAGGATTGCAGGTGCGGGATGCCAAGCAGATAGCTGCAAGGACTGATCTGGATCAACAGCTATGGGTCCCTGCAGCTGCAGGAGAGAGGTTAAGACAGAAAAATGTTCCCATAAAATATCAGTTTATCATAGCTACCTCCACCAGTCCTTCCTCACCTTTTCACCAGAACCATAATAAATGGCTTCTCCATTATTTCCCTATTCCTCATCCTGCACAAAGCAAGCACTATCAGAAAGATCAGAAAGTTCCTGCAACAGATTGCAAGCCTGATTCCTCCCCCGTGTCCTGCGGACTTCTGAAGGAACCTGCAGAGCCATTATCAGTGCCGGCTCCCATCAATGAGTCTTTCATGTGCTAAAGCCTCGTATTGACACTTGCTTATTTATAGCAACTGCACTGCACCATTCATTTAAACACATCAGCATTTGTGAATAAAAGATAAAGTGGACTTTGAAGCATTGGCCTCAGAGCACAGCAGCCAGAAACAGGAGACAAAGCTCTTTAAAGGTGAAGCCGTAATGGGTTATTGTCCCTCAGTTCCCCGAGAACTGAGCTGTACCTGCAGAGGATGTATCTCCGTTCTCCAAGCTTCCCTCTTTCCAGCCAACCTAAGGGCCACAAGGACTCCAGTATTTCTTGGCTTCAGCCAATTCACCTGTAAATGACAACTGCTCTTCATTATTTCTTTTGATTTAGTACATTCCAGGTATAAAACACTTGCCATAGATCTTTGCCACCATGTTCAGTGTCGGCTGTCACCATTTCCATCTTCATCATCGTTCTATTTAATGATCACCTCTTACTGAGGCTCACCAGCAGAAAAAGTGCAGAACTATTCATAACTCTACTCCAAAGAGCAAACTAGCTGAAGGGTGAGAAGGCAGGCTCTAAACCCCTCCATCTGCAGCAAACATAACTAAGCTATAAGAATGCAAGGGTAAGCCAAAAACATTGAGAAAATCCAGGGACGCTATGCAAGATTTAGCGACCATGGTCTGAAGCACCTGTGCTTTTCATTCAGATCACACATTGATGAGGTCAATTTTTAATTAAGCAAAAAGCAACAGTGGAACTCCAAGTCTGGGTGTCTGAGTGGCTGAAGGGCGAGATTGATGTCGAAGAAGCTGGGATGTAGATGAGGGCATCCAAGAGTGTGGCCTTTTCAAACCACTCTGCAAACATGAGAGCCCACTCAGCACCAAAACAGCCCAATTCAGGGCCTGCCTCATGCCAGCCTAAAGCAGCTGAACCAGGGTTAATTTGGATTTAAGTGAGTGTAAAGGAGAAGAAAAAGCAAACCTCCAGGAATCAGCATTGACATTATCACGTGGCTTTATGACACAACTCACAATATTTTACATTCTTATAGTTTCAGCATTTGGCATCTGGGTTTCCAGTTATAAAACATTTGGGTCTTTTTCACTCTGGAAGTGAATAATAAGAAAACAACAACAAATTCAGTGTGATTCCAGTGCATCCAAAAAGCTCCAGATAAAAAAGAAGTCGCTGCTGCTTCATTCTTGTGATTTTAACATTCCAGTCAAATACATTTCATGGGGAGGAGCTGCCATGTGTGAGTTGAGGCCATGGCTGCTGCTACGTGGAGCATCACACACACGTTATTAGACACATGAATGGTCACGCAATTTGAGCTTAAATCCTCAGAAATCAGATCTCTTTAAGAACAGTCCAAGAGCTCAATTAAGTAAGAGGCCGAATTTCAGCTTGGCCGAGCCCATTAATGGACGATTATCAGGCACCTCCGACACGCTCCCGCAGTCCCTGCACTGGGCAGATCTTAACTCATGGCACTGCAGCAGGAACACAGCTTTCCACGCTGCAGTAAACACTTCAGCATCCAGATGTGCACGAGCAGTTACTTACGACCCAGTATTATCAGGTACAACATATTTTAGCTATATTTTTCTGGACCATTTTTGGATCACAACCAAAGGGAAGCATATTCTACAGCAAAGAAACTTGAGCATTTTTTAAAAAACCTTTATCTTGTTATTTCACTTTGGGGAAAAAAAAAAATCAGAAGTACAAGCAGGAAAAAAAAGTAGAGGCAATGTGTGTGTGAACCATGGGAGATGTCTGCCTTCTCCAGGTACACAGAGCCCAGCCTTGCGCGCTGTCTGGCTCCATCACCGAATCTGGGCAAGCATCGTTGATGTGACACACGAAGAACAGTTGATTAGTAGAAATCTTTGCACATAAATCAGCAGTAGCAGTGCTTATAACCACTGCTTTTGATCAGTCTGGTTTGCTCTGTACCACAAGCTCAGCACCACCAGCTGCCTGCCTTAACTACGCCACGAGCCCACATGGGCCAGGGAAGCACTTCTTTCCCCCATCTCCCCTAGCCCCTTTAAAAGCATCATATTCTTTTCTGTCACTGGTACCCAGCTGTAGCAGGATGCCTGACCCACTTTTATATAAATAACAAAACCCTACATTTAGTTGGTTAATTATAAGGAGGAAAACATTCTTTTTTTTCTTTTTCTGTCCCCCCCTCTGCAGCACCACAAAACGTCATGAAATGCTGTGCTTTAAAAAGAAGAAAGACTTCATTGGAAGCAACATGTTACCTGGAGTATCTTTTTCAGCACAGACACCACACGTTGACACTCCCTTTTGGTGGGGAGGGCTTCCTACAGGAATAGAGGAGGTTTGAGTTACCCTGCTTTATTCTGCACTGAGATGAGCAGCCTTCTGGCAGCCAGCATGAGGGTCTGCAAAACAATGCAGCAGCTCTGATGGTCTCGCCTGGCACATAAAAAATACAAATCTCCTCTTTAAACATTTTCCGAAGCATCTCTCCCACAAGTGAATTAGCAGTCCGCAGGAAACAATCTAGTTTGCTCAACAGTAAGTGCACAGTTTTGTGCTAATGCACAATTCTGGGTCTGCAGGAATACCACGCTCCTGTGGCCAGGCATCGCAGGCAACCGCTGCTGAAATCAATACTGCTTATCAATGAAGGGGAAAAGGCATCCAAGCCTTTGAAGACTTCTAAGCAAATTGTAATGAAGCTTCCCGCTCTAATCTAGCCTGTGCACACAACAAAAACAGCCAGGCTTCTGTTTGCAATTCCTGCATTTTAAATAATTCACAAAGAAATCAAGAGAGCTCATCACAGTGCAGCGGGAATCGCAGCGGATGCGGTTTCGCTGCAGTGCTCCTCCCTGGGATGTCTGTTGCTCCTGGCTCTGCAGGACAAACCTCCTTGTCCCAGAAATGTCCCAGGAACAGCCCAGGGCAAAGGACCACTTGTGTACCTGGAGGATACCCAAACCCTCTGCTCCAGGTGTCCCTTGCAGACATCTCCCACTGGCTGGGGAAACACTGAGGTTTTATACAGCAGGCTACTCTAGTGACAGGGCAGTGCTGGAGAAAATCAAGGCCTTTGCTAGCCAAAGCAGCGGCAGAAGCAGACCTTGGTGCTCCAAGTCAGGCCTCGCAGTGTTTTGCATCCCCCTGGGAGCACAAAGCCTGTGGAAACCTCAGCAGCGAAGGGTGATGCAGGCTGTGCAGCAGTGGACCGTGCCATAGGATTGCTGTGCGAAGCAGAGCACAGCCAACCCAGGCTCTGTATTCCCCGGGGCTACCCTGGGGCTGGCCTCCCCTAGGCCACGGCTGGTCCTGATCGCTGCCAGCAGCCCTGCTCCATCCTCGGCCCAGCCTGGGTGAGCAGGGGTGCCCAGGTGAGGACGTGCCTTGGGAGAACAAAAGCACACAGCACTAGTGGGTGGGTACACGTGTGAGTACACGTGCAGGAACAGGAGGGAAGACCAGGAACCCCCCCCAGGGAGACACAGCCTTACACCACAGTGTGAATGCAGCTTCAGCGCAACGTTTTCCCTTGTTCTCTTGCGCTTCAGCATTTCCACTCAACCATGTCCAGCCAAGCTGTCATTACTGGCCACAGCGCTGCTGCCCCCAGGGCTGAATTAGTGCTTCTACAGCCAGCTCTGCTCTTGCCTCAAGGGCTCCCACAGAGGGGTGGAAGAAGGCTCTTTCCAGCAGCCACCCCCCGGCATGGCTGTGCCACACTCCTGTAATTTGCTTGGAAGTTCCCAGCCCCCAGGCACGAAACAGCAATCAAGACAGTTGTTCTCCATACACTCCCAGTCAACAGACAGGGCTTCTCAGCATTTGAGTCTTCCCTGGCGTGTCTGTGAACACCAGAACTGCTTTGCCTTCCTCAAGGAACGGCTTTTTAGGAGGGGAGAAGGTAGCAACCCTTTCCCCAGGTCAGATGCTGATGCAGCCGGTGGTCCAGCATCCCGCAGAGGCAGGGGCTGCTGGAAGTGGTAGGATGCCTGGCACACATCTGCTGCACCTTCATCTCTTGCACCCTTATGTTTTGCTTTCCCAAGACACATGCTTACTGCTAGCAGCTATTTCTCTTCTTCCGGTTTTACTCTTAAAAAACAGGAGAAAGTAAGCTTGCTTTCCAGATAAAATCTGGGCAAAAGCAGCAACTTAGCTTAAAGGACCTGTTTTTCAAATTACGAACAGGGGGTAAATCGTTCTCACCAGAGCAGTTTGCCTGACTTAGAAGCAACTCTCTGGTTCCTTTTCTCCCAGAAACCTCCTTGAGTACATTCATCAGCCACATGGCAGGAGCCCAGCCAAAAAATACAGAGCTACCTCCACAAGGGCTTACCCACCTGCAACATCTTCCCCAGCCCCCCCAGTGCTCGCAGTCCTCAGCCCACCTGGAGAACTCAGTGCAGACAAGAGGCATCGTCACTGGACTACAGCCCAGATCTCACAGATGACCACAAACAACTCACTTCTCCCCAAACTACTTATGCTTATTGCTCCAACCCGCAAGACTGCACTGTGTCCCTAATGCCCCGGTACACTTCTGGGAGGCCAGAGGATGAAGAGTGCACAGGGTGCACTGAGAGGGCTCCTGTGTCCTGCACACGAGGCACGAGCCAGCCTGCTGCAGAGCTTCTGCCTCCACCAAGCCTCCGATGGAGTGGCGAGCAAACCCACTCCAGTGAAAGCTGCTATGCTCTGCAGCCCATTTGCATAAATCTGGTGTGTTTTCCCCTCCCCTGAGAGCTACAGTACTCCTTGGCCCCAGCCTTTTAATCTGATGCTGGCATTTAAGCGTTCTGCTAATTAAACAACCCATTGCAAAGCCTCCCTCTCCCTCGCTCCCCCCTTGCCGGAGTAGGGCAGCACTGTGGAGTGACACCAGCAGCTTGCTGGCGCTAATAGCTTTGGGAATAAGATGGGATCGGCCCCAGAGAGCACCAAACCCCCTCAGCTTGGGGATTGTGTTACACTTCAACTTGTCATTCATCAAAACCCGGAAACCGATCTCGCCCAGTGGAAGAAAAATCAATTACTTTCTCTTTCAGTGCCAGGGGATGTATTTTGTCTCCTCTCCCAGGTTCTTAATCAAGGGACATGATCCCAGATAACGTATCAGTGATGGGTTTGCAGCAGTTAAGGACATCTGGCACATCACAGTGGGTTTTAGCCTAGGGCCACTTCTCTGGGTCAAAATTCATTCCTTCTCAACGGCTGAGGATCAATCAAAGCGTTAGATGGACCAATGCAGATCAAGCCATGCAGGGCAGTGCCAGGAGGACAACGTCACGTACTCCAGGAGCCGAGCTGGAGACAGCACTAGTGAGAATTTGGGTTCTGACTGAAGGGTAGCCCAGCAGCATCCCTCTGCCAGCAGGTCACCTTGCCTTGTGTGAATGTAGCTGTATGCCTGCAATGTCTGACGAGGTGCAGGAGCGCTACAGCACCCAGGAGCGCTGGGAGGGGAGGCTGGAGATGCAGAGTACTTCTTGGCAGGAAGAAGCACTTGTAACCTACCACCGAACACCCTGCCGGGGCTAATTGCTACATTAGACATCTGAACAAACAACACTAATCACCACATTAAGCAACTACAATTAATGCCGCATTGACAAGCAAAGTGCCACGCTGCACCCAACGCCTCCATCTTCGGTGCTCTGCGCAACCACCCCTAACACCCGGTCAGCCGCAGGGCCTGAACCTGGTCCCACACGCTCCGGAAGCTCCTACTCGCCAAACCCAGTGTGGGACCATTTTCCTGACTGTCCATGAATAGAGCAGTGGCATGCAGCATCGGTGACTTGCTTTCCTTATGTGGACATGTCCTTTGCAGAACGCATCTGCAAAACAGGCAAAGATGTGTTGCCAAGTAGCATTTTACTCTTACAATCTTTTGCATGCTGCTTCCCTCTTCCACAGCAGACAGGGAATGCTCTTGGGAAGGGAAAGCTGGATCCTGCTCCCACACTACGCAGTGCCCAAGGCAGCTCCCCGACAGACTCATAACTCTGCCAGGACCAGCCGGCACAGCCCAGCCTCCCACCGACCGGGAGACACCAGGGAGAGCTGGGCTGTTTTTAGAGCCTCTGGCTTGGCAATGAATTTCATTTCATTTATTTACAAAAACAGCATTTTTGCAGCAAGGTTGGGTTAAAAGCACAAACAGAGCATTTTATGTTGCGCTGGATTTTCACACAAGGAATCAATAGGGTTTTGATTTAGTAATAATGAGAAGAGAGCCCTGTTTATTACCGGTCAGAAGGGCAAGAAAGCAGAAAGCACCAAAGGGTCTCACTCACGCCCAACACTTCCAGGCAGCCACTTCCCTCTGGCAGTGCTCCCAGCGCAGGGAACAGCCTGTGGCACCCCACATGGCTAGGAGAACCCCCTAAACCAGGCGAGTAGACACACAGCTCACTCTTATATGTTTCCCTGTACTCCTGCTGGTTTGGGGTCTCTGGCCCTTTTCCATCATGGTTTCCAGCTGCTCAGATCGATGGGTTTGCATTAAAAGCAGCACCTCTGTCTGAAGCATCTTTGGTCCACTCACAGGACCTACAGCCAGGGATGGCGGAGGGGACCCCGGCCGCCCCAAGTCCCACAGCCTGAGCAAGCTGCCCTATCCCTGCACCTCCTTGCCCTCCTCCACTCCAGAACCCCATGCCCGAGACTGAAGACTGTGCTGACAAACAGCAACGGGCCAGAGACACAGGACAGTGGGACTGCAGAGATGCTAACATCTGCTTTTTTCTCCCCCCCAAAATCCATCTGGTGTTGACCAATGTTGAACTCAATGGAGAAGCAAGGCAGCAGCTTTCCAAGAACAGATTATGAGAACCATGGAGTGCTGTTAGGACAAGGGGTCACTGAACCCCCTGCCTCTGGGGTGTCCACCCTTGCACTGCTACCACTGGGTGGAGGCGCAAACACAGGAGAACCAAATGAGTCCCTGTGCTAGAGGAAGCCTCGCTGCTCATTAGACTGGAGACAGCTCTGCCTCACTGTGACT
Organism: Mesitornis unicolor; assembly: GCF_000695765.1. Taxonomy (NCBI): domain Eukaryota; kingdom Metazoa; phylum Chordata; class Aves; order Mesitornithiformes; family Mesitornithidae; genus Mesitornis; species Mesitornis unicolor. The sequence continues at coordinate 11,227 of NW_010164786.1, read as the reverse complement.
CTGCAGACGTCACCCAGCCTGGTCTGGGTGCAGGGGAGTGTGGGTCGAGGCAGGCACCGTCTCATTAATGCAGACCAAGCCCAAGCTCTGCTGCACCCTCCTCCCCAGGCAGCAGCTTTCAGTTCCCAGCGGGTCCTGTCACAGGATGGGAAAACACAGAAGCACGGAATTGTTTGCCAATTCGCTCATTGGTGTGTTTCCAGGTGAGGGTCACCCCAAGCCTGGAACAGCACCAAGACCCTGCTCGGGGCTGTCTCCACCGCAGCCAAGGGAACAGGAGTCCACGGGAGAAGAAAACCCCCCAGACCTCACCACAACATCCAGAGGGACTTGCAAATCAAGTCCACTCACGTAGTCGTCATCACATACAAGGGACTTCCAGTTAATTAGTTTCTAATGTTATTAATTACCTGTCTTGCAAGCATTTGACATCAGATGCACAATGTTTAATTTCATACATAAGAAGCCAGAGCACTCAACTTCCAATATTAAGTGGGAGGACTGTTTTTAATGCCCGTCTCGTTTTTGCAGCACAACACCAGCACTTACATGAGAAAAGCTCTGCTGCATCCCATCATCTGGCACTCGGTTATTCATCAAGAAGCACAAGAACCACATGCTGTTGCTTAATTAAGTCTCTGTAGCATAGGGGTCTATGGGGGTGGGTGTTTTGTTTTTCGGTAAGAAAAAGACCCCCTGCATGCTCGGCACCACTCCTGCAGTGCCCTGAGCCCCTCCGCAGAGTACAGCCCTTGGGACTCACCAGGCAGCTTCTTTATTTTCCTCAGATGTTTGGATTGGGGTTTGCACTTGCTGCCTGTCCCTGAACAGGCTGCTTCACAGTTTATTTTGGGAGACGGAATATTGCACTTGAGACGCGTTTCACAAAACGCTTATACTACCCTTTGTCACAGAGCTGTGTGCTGCTTGCTTCATCGATCACTCACCTTGAGCCTGAACAGAGGCAGGGAGAGAGGAAGGATTTGGGAAAACAACACATGTTAGCACTGTCTGTAAAATAAAAGAGTGTATCTCTCCATGGGTGCATGTGCATAGAGAAAATGCCTGGCCTTATTTGCACACAGTGATAATGGCCACAATCATTACAGAATCCTAGACTGACTGGGGTTGGACCTCTGGAGATCATCCAGACCAATGCCCTGCCAGAGCAGGCTCACCCAGAGAAGATCACACAGGAACACAGGTTTGAACGTCTCCAGAGAAGGACACTCCACAGCCTCTCTGGGCAGCCTGGGCCAGGGCTCTGTCACCCTCACAGTAAAGAAGTTTTCCCTTCTGTTTAGGTTGAACCTCCTGTGACCATTGCCCCTTGTCCTCTGGCTGGGCACAACCGAGAAGAGTCTTTAGAATACTGCTAAGCTTTAATGAGATCTCTCCTCAGCCTCCTCCAGGCTACACAGCCTCAGCTCTCAGCCTTTTCTCATATGGGAGATGCTCCAGTACCCTCATCATCTCAGTGGCTCTACTGTGGGCTCTCTCCAGGAGTTCCTCGTTCTTCTTGAACTGTGGAGCCGGGAATTGCATGCAGTATTCCAGATGTGGCCTCCCCAGGACAGAGTAGTGGGGAAGGAGAACCTCCCTCAATCTACTGGCCACACTCTTCTTCATGTCCCCAGGGCATTAGCCTTCTTGGCCACGAGGGTCCCAGCCCTTGCGGCACTGCACCTGCACTGCCCTGAAGTGAACGCACCCAGTGGTTTCTGTGTGCGAGATGCCAACTCTAGGACAGCTGGGTGTTATCTTTGCCAACTTGCATGGAAAACCTCCACCGTGCTCCAGCCAAGGGCTCTCTCTCAGCTCCTTCAAGCAGCTCTGTAACTGGGTGAAGCAGGAGAGAGTATTGGCACAACTCTGAGGAGATGTTGTGAGGAGATGCTGTAGAAGCTATGTTTTTATGGCAAGACCATATTACAAAGCTATCTGGATGTTCATTAGGGTTTTCTTATTCTCTCCTAAACCTGATCAGTCCATAATTACCATTTAATCCAAGATCACCTGTGTGATCCATGGGATTCTCTGCAAACCACGTGGCAGACCCTCACTTTCAAAGAGCTCCACTTGCTCGCCCCACAGGCTGAAGTACATGATCATGCTCTGCATCTCACATAAGGGAGGCAAAAAAATAACAGCATTCAGCAATGCTCTGTGAAACTCCCACTGTGGCATGGGGAACAATTTAAGCCTTAAAATAGACTGAGAACAAAAGACTAAGATCATTAACCAAAAAAAAAATACAGTAAAAAGGTTCACAAGCATAAATCAAGAGAACAGAAGAAAAAACACAGTTACCAAATCAACACCGCCACATGTAGACAATTACCAGGAAACAGAGCACAACCATCTGCTAGAACATGGGTCCCATGGAGGAACAGGGAAAACACAGCGCTGCTTATGCAAGAAAAGTCTTTGCTTCAAGAAAAATGCATGCACTGCCACCAAAGTACCACCCTCTACAGCACATCACTGCCAGAGGCACAATCTCCTTAACACAGGGCTCCTTGTGAACCCCAGACCTCCCTGAGGAGGAGCTCCTTGCCCATCCCAACAAGTGCGAAAGGGGAAGGGGCTACACACGCTGAATTCACCAGAAGAAAGCCTAACAATGAAGTTCCCACTCTCTGGGGTACAGATTCCCTTCTCCAACCCCTCTTCTACCACCTTTCCCCTTGCAAAGAGCCCAGACTGGAAGTTGTGACCTGCTTTTATAAAATAGTAAGGTAAAAAACCAAACCCCTTCTTCCTCCTTGCAGCATGCCAGGTTACGGTGGAAGGCCACGTTGCAGGCACAGGGGAGGCGAGGATGCTCGCAGGTCTGAGAGGAGGATCTGCCACCTGCAGGCATCACCAGGATCTCTGGGCTTGCCACAAAAGCCAATGTTCTTTGGGACAAAGAACATGGTTTCAGAGCTTGCATGTAACTTATCCTCCTCAGTCGAGGTTACAGTCTGGGTGCGCTTTCCTCTGAAGCGCTGTGGATCTGATCCCATTTAGCAATTCTTCTGTTTACTGCTGGGCGAGCGCGGGGACTGTCCCATCTACACCTTGAAAACAGAGACAAACCAACTGAAATTCAGCCATTAAACTATCCACTACTTCAGAAAAAAACAACGTTATGCTGGAAACTCCACAGACAGGAATCAAGACCACTTTGCTGGTTTGTTTAGGGTATACAAGACTTCATCACCAGCGCTCGCTGTTTGCTATAAGACCCATGGCCATATCAGCAGCACCATCTGCGACTCCATCTGAGCTTACAAGCTAAGCAGTGCTGGGCACGGCGCTTTCGGCTAGAGAAGCTCTTCTCTGCTTTCCCCTGTCGTGCAATGCCAACGACAACAAATTGTGGCTGTACATTACAGCCCAGAAACGGCTCCGCCACAGTAGCGGAGATTAAAGTTAAATCTAATGTAACATGCACTTAAATATGCATGCACAAAAAAATAATAATAATAATAAAAAAAAAATCAATGTGGCAGTTTAGGCACAAATATTACTGAGTCTACATGTCCATTACCCATTTAAGGTATTAATTTAAGAACAGCTATAAAAATGACCTCTGCAAACAAACTGTCCACTGCTAATCATCTTGCCACAAGTGAAAAATCTACGGCACGCTATGATTACATTTCCAAAGTTAGAGAAATCACCGCGTGAAGGGAGAGCTCACGAGATGCCACGGAAATGTGTCACCGCAGGAACACATTTCTGCTGGAGCAGAGAATGATGGAAAGATGTTTGCTTATTTTTAGCCTCTAGAGGTCACAGCCTCACAGTGAAATCCCTGAAGTCAGACAAGCGGTCTCCATTTTTACTCCAATACATCATTTATAAGACATTGCAATCTTTTAAACGGCCCAAATTAATGTCTCAATTTTGGGGACATCGAAAGAAACTTGGTCTGGCCTTTACAGCTCTATATAACCCCTGGGCTGAGCGCAGGAAGGGCATCAGCAGTAATGATTCGGCTTCTGCAAGCTGCACGGGTCCCATTCGCCACCGCGGCGCTGAGACAACAGAAGTGGGTAGAACTGCTGAAGCATGAAATTGGTTTAAAATGATGAAGAGAAGATCTCTTTTTCTTGGAGATCAAATCAAATCTGAGAACACCGACAGCAGTCTATTTAATTCCCCTAAAATCTGATCCACACCATTGTTTTTTCATCCCCTTATTTCCTGTTCGGAAGCCAATGCTGACCTGTGCTATACTATTACCTGGGAGTCTTTCACTTGACCAAGTATCACCAGGCAGTTTGGCAATAAGTTCTCAAAATGGAGAGGAAGAAATGCTTCCCTCCCAACTCCTCCAGACTTGGAGAGATGAGCAGCACAGTGACCCACACTGTGCCACTCCAGAGATGCTCCCAAAGCCGCTGTAACGTGGGCCACCTGGCAGCAGCAGAGCCAACCGAGCACAGCCACGCTTCTGGCAGTGACAGACAACTCGATCCAACCACACCTGACCCCTTGTTTGGCCCGAGTGCAGCAACCACCTGGAGCCATTTTAACATCGCATGACATGGCCAAAGGCCATGTGTCTTTCCAGAGAGTGAGGAGGAAGAGGAGGATGCTCAGACAATGCTGGATGCTGTGCTCTGCTAGCGCCAGATGCTTTACTCAGACACTTGAGTGCCAGACCCATGGTGCCACCCCAGCTAGGCTCTGCATCATCAGAATATACAGCATAAAAGCATGCTCCAAGACCTTAAAAGGGCTTTCTTCCAGAGACAAACAAGCCCTCTCTTTTCACACTGTTCCTTGTTTATAAATAGATCCAACTCATTAATAACTTAAAAGCAGGTGATGCTCGGTGTGGTTCAATTACAGCTGCAGCATTCAGTGTACTACCACTCTTCAGCGTGCCTCCAGCATGTATCATCTTGTAGCTGGGTAACAGACATTCCCATAGGGAGCAAAACCTTGACTTCCAAATGGACAAACTGGGTTTTGTCTAAACGAGAAGTTCTAACACGAAAGCATTTAACGTGTTTTTAACATGTTAACATTTAACAAGTTTTAACATGTTGCACACGCTCTTTCTGGACACAGAGGGAAAAAAAGCTGTGTCAGAAAAGCAGAAGCCCAGGCAGCCTGAAGCTGCTTGTTCATAACCAGGTCCCTATTTTGCAAATAACACTGGTTACGTAGTCAATCTACTTCTCTCCTTCCCCTCTGCCTCAGTGACTGTCTGCCCCCATTGAAAGCCATCAACAGAAAAGCCCGACTTCAACAACACACTGAAGGATCTGTCCAAGCACTTGCACCCACATTCTGCTATATACAAATTTCTCTGAGGCCTTGAACAAATGTTAGACACTCGGGTCACAAGAATGCAGCAGCAGCACCTGCATAAACTTCATCAAGGCATCTTAATTTACAAGCTATTTCTCCTGACATCCTTTCCCCCATCCTCATTCCTATGGTAGGCAGAGCTCACTCAGGCAAGACAGTCCTAAAGAACCCAGAAAACTCAGATGCCTGAAAACAGCAGCCAAGAAAACATCCTGAAGGAATAAAAATCAGCCCCCTCCAAACACTACATTTTATCATCTGGCCATTAAAAAAAACCAACAAACAACACACCACCAGATACACGCATCTGCCAAGCACTTCTGCTTCACTTCAAAACTCAATGCTGGGAATAAGCTGCTCGCTCCTCCCTCCTGTATAAAACACCGTGTGGTCCCCAGCTCACTGGGCCGGGCTCTCGGAGGAGGCACCCACACCAGCACCCATCAGGTGCATCTTTCACAAACGCTGGCTCTACCACCAGCAGCTTTCTTCTCCTGGAAAACCTGATTTGGAGCAAGAAGAGATATCACTTGCAATCAGTTGATAACCATGCTCTTGCCACAATGTGATCACAAGCCGAAAAGAAAAGAAAGGAAACTCACAGCCCAGCCCAGCCCAGCCCATGTCACCCCACAGAAACCACAGAGGCAACAGCTTCAGAACCAGAGGACAGCCTCTGGATCCTTTAAGGCAGCTGAATTTGAAGCCTGGCAAAGCACAAGCAGCCTCCTCTTACCAACATACCTGCACTTCAGACTGCTTTAATGAAAGGTGTGCAAACGGAGGTAAAGCTGACAGGTTTGCCTTCAGTTGCTACAGATTGGATTTCCAAAATTTGGTTCAGCATTTCTAAATGCAGAGACAGCTGTACTTCTTACTGCAATCAGCTGCAGATCGATACAGGATTTGATCAGGCACTCCCCACAACTGCTCCAGCAGTCAAGGTACATGTTCCCATGTTGAAGATGGGACGCTGCTCCTCCTGGGTTGCAGAGCCTGGGGTCAGGTCTGCTGCTGCTCATTTTTATTCCTACAGGGCTGCGCGAAGGGGCTGGACAAGGAATATGTGTCACCACCACTACAAACGCCCTCTTTTTTTCTCAGCTCCCAAACAATTTCTCAACTTCAAACAAACAAATCCAAACTAGAATTCTCTCTGCACCTGTCTGCTAAGCTGACAGAGGTAATTAAAGCAATTGGATCTCCAGCACAAAAGGAACAGACCATACCCTGCCTGCGTTATCTTTATAACCACACAGATGCAAAACACCTCCATCAGCAGCACGGAGGTGCTAAACAGCACTGGAACCCCTCTCGGGAACACAACCTTTAACAACTCCCCTTTGCACCTGCTGGTCCAGCCAGTTTTCGACTCAGCTTGCAGTGCACCCATCCAGATCCCATCTCCCCAGTCTGGCTACGAGGACAGCGCAGAAGACTACAGCCCAGCTGTTATCGAGGTGGTCCAAATCCCCATCAAGAGCCCAGCCTGCAACGTGGACCCTTCCTGGTATCAGAGCAGCCTTCATCCACCCCCTCCTCTTCAGCCCCTGCCTACTGCTGGCATCCCCTTTGCTGACCCAGCTTCTGGCCCTGGCCCATCAGCTTTCATCAAGCGCTTACAGAAACATAAATGCTGGCATAACCCGTAATAAGAACTGAAAATAACAGATCTGCACAAGGCATTCACGTTTATATGGCTTGAGCTGGCATAGAAATATATCCATTTATTCCCCCTCCTCGCTCTCTGTTTAACTAAAAAGCAGTACCCTCCATCTCAGTACCATAAAAAGGACACAGCAAAGCTGCACAGTGTGCTTCAATCAGCGCAAAAGGCCGCGTCCAGCTCAAAGCTGCCAACGTCCAACCGAGCTGGGCTGGGGGTTGCTTCTTTGAGTGTTGGTGGAGGGGTTTTCGTTGATGTTTTTAAGAAAAGATATATTAACACCTCTATTAATAGCCACATACAGAAATTATCAATAGCTATGTGGGATTTTTTTTTAATTATGTACCTTGGTGCAAATAACCTTTAAAAATATGAATCATCTGCCTGCTATCACTTTGAGCTCAATTGCTGTTATTTTTGAACACTCAGGTGAATCAGTGTTCATCCGTAGGAAAGTGAGATCTGGAAGAACTGCATCAAGACGAAGTTTTGGGAACACTATAACTGCAGATTCATCAAATTGAGCCTCAAAAAATCAAAACGTCACTCTACTAAAACCTCCTCAATTGTATGCCTCTGCTCATTTGGAGAGACGATGCCATTGTCAGGAAAATGCGCTAATTAGGATTCCTGTGCTAGTTTCAGGCTGAGTTTCTCTTCAAAATTTGCCTCTAGCAAATGCTGAATCCATTGCTTTTGTTTAACTAAAACAGGCTTATCATTTTTTTTTTTCCTTTGGTATATTTTACAGCTCTGATTCTGAGAAAGAATTTCAGCTCAGAAATGAAAGAGCTCTTGCCAAGAATACATTCCTGTAACATCGCAATTTGATGGTTTGTTTTACTATTTTTTCCCCACTTGGATGTTTATTTGCAAATGATTAACCATGCTATATATGCACACAACGCGAGTTAGCCGTTTCCACCTATTCTTTGTCTGCAAGGGCTTAGCTACCATGAGCCAACCTGCATATTTAATGTATTTTAAACCAGTTGTATTTGCTGCATTATCGCTGCGGAGTTTTGGATGACATCCAAGCATACTAAGTTTAGCTACAAAACTGGCTCTTTTAAAATAATTTCCTTGTTAAGAAGCTGACTGCAGAGCCTCCGGCCGCTGCTTGGCACTGCAAAGCAATAAGCTGGGTGCTGCCAGCACTGGGAGAAGGCAGCGACCCATGGGCACCCAAGGCATTTCCCCACTGTGGGTGGCACAGGGCACCTCGGCCAGGGCATCTGAGGGGAAAAGCCTTGCTGCTCGCTCCCTGCCCGTGCTGTTTGATGAAGCAGCCAGCCACCTCCTCCTCTTGGCTGTCAGTTCAGCTGGACAACACAGGAGAAGCCCCCCAGGGCTGGGATGCTGGGGGCCACCCCTCTGGAGCATCCCAGGCTTCATGCAAGCAAAGACAGGCCAGGTCAGGGGAGGGCCACCAGGGAGCTCCAGCAGACCCTCACCTTCTGAAGAGCCCTAAGCCGATACCATCCAAAGGGTAAGTGTGAACAGACCTGACGCTTCTTTGGCAGACCCCTTGGATAGACCTCCAGACATCGCACAGAGATCCTCACGAATGCACGTCCACACCATAAGGACACGCTAGGCTTTTCCCCCAAGATCTAACTGGATTCAAAGGAACCAGTAATTTCTAAGATAGTATGCAGCTACATTAAAAAAATACAGTTTTTCTGTAAAGAATTACTCAGTATTACCTTCATCACTGTTTCTTTTAAGATTACTGATTTAAATCAGTGATATTGCAAAAAATGTCCGCCTTCTACCCTTTCTCAGACATGACTCTGGCCAAAACGGAAGAGCTTTCAGGACTTTCCAGAAGCTCACCTTTAAGGTCTTCTGCAAACAAGGACCCGAGTAGCTTGGCACCATCCCAGCAAAGCTTTAACACTACTCCAGAGGAGATGGTCTCCAGGCCTCAGAATATCACGTTAAATTCTTTGCCCTCAGAAAAACCCACACTGCAGTTGCTTCCCTGGCTTCTGTTTAGAAGCAGGTTTCTTTCACTGACTTAAAATGAGCTTTTACAGACATATTTATATCTACATTAACTTTTATACAGATCATCCTCTATGAGAAAAACTGAACACGATACTAATCCCAATTAGATGTGAGCAAGAATAGTCTATCTCTTTATAATTATTATAAGAACGTCTTCAATTTGCTACTTTCATCGAACAGCAATTACAACTGTTTACCAGCTCTAAAGCACATCCTTTAGGAAGCCATGAGTCATATTCCATGCTAATCATTGTTTATTTGGTATTCTCTTCTGAAAATAAAGGGATCAGTTCACAAACCCTTAAAACAGAAATGATAAGAAAGAGAAAAAAAATAAATAAGTGGTGCATCAGAAAGAGATAAAAACCCCTTAAGATCTTCCACACGCTAAGTAGTTTTACAAAGCACCCATTGTAAAAATCCATCCCTAGGACAAATGCTGACTGCAAATAAGACTGTTCAAGGCAGTGCTTTGAAGCCACTTGGAAAAAATTAGCAGCCTAGGGGTACTACTCCCTTCAAGGAGATTCAAGCTAAGTTTTAGAAGAGGAAAGTTTCCAGCGAAGAGTGATGAAATAGCCTCGAATGGACCACTAATGAATGCACCGTATCTCCTGGGCTATAAAACAAGCCTGTCTGCTCCCGTCTGGCAAAGTTTGGGGGTGATGATTATGCTCACAAAGCAGAGAAACCCCTTCCTGCTTCCTAGGTCCTGGGGCACAGCGGGCTGATGCAACTTCTTTACCTCCAGTGTGTCTCCTGCTCTCCTTGCAGCCTCTCCAATAGCAGATTTTATAACTATGTCCTTAATGTCAGAAATGTCCGTGGCACTTCTCCTTTGTAGTTTAAATCTACAGACAGGGAAACTTTTATGGAATTCGAGTAAGATAAATCTATGTTATCAGCAATGAAGAGTATGGAGAGAAGGGGCCGCAAGAGGTTGTACATCCCAAGGAACACCACAGCAGTCATCCCCAACAGCCCACCATTTACAGATGCAAACACAGAAAGGCAGCGGAGGGCGCAGCGGTGGACGGCAGCCCCTGGAACAGCTCCGCACAGCACTCTGCGCACACAGGCGGGCCAAAGCCAAGCTCCATCTATTTGTATTGGCTAATCTAAAACTAACGGGAAGCAAATTTCAGCTTAATCCAATTATTTGTGTTAAATTAAAATCCCTCACTAATCCTTCGTCAATGCCTGGTTATTTTACAGAGAAGAGAGACCGAGGGGTTCTGTAACCAAAGGGAAGCTGCACGAGGTAACGCAGGCACAGGACCTGCTGCGTGCCACACGCAAAAATCAGCAGACCAGCGAGGATGCCCAGGGCTCCATCACAGGCTTGGGGCTGGACTGGGGCAGCAGTAGGCAGCATCCCACCATCAAGCAGCTGGACCCACTCCTCTGCAGACTGCAGGGCTGGTCACATCAGGGTAAAACAAGGAAAGGGAGAGCCCTTTGGTTACCGTATGCTGTTTGGAGGCTTGGTCGGTGTGGCACGCACAGGGCACGAGCACTTTAAATAACTGTGGCTGCGTCATAAGATAACGAGGAATCTCATCACACCACAGACACAAAGTCTCTACTCTGGTCCCTCCCCAAGACAGACCTGATGCAAGTAGCTCCCAACAGGAATGACATGCCCAGATCAGGATCCCAAACCCCGTCCTCAGGGTCCCAGCACGCTGCTCGTCCTCCTCGTCCCTTCGCCATCTGTCCCCACTCCTCCCAGCCACCATGGCATCCAGCCCAGGACAAGCTGGAGCATTTCCACAACCACTGCCCATAGAGCATTTGCTGTCCAGACACAGAGACGTCAGTGCCTGTGCCGCCATCTCAACAGGCTGCACAAGACTCCCATTCACACAGCACAACCCCCCCACGGCCACTGCCCACGTCTTTTCCAAAGCACCAAAATAAACTCATTCATTACAACACTTGACAGCACTTTCCTCACAGAGGAGGAAGACATACAGAGGCTTCTTCTCAAAGCAGCATTATTTGGGACTCACGTTGCTATTTATTTGTTAGATAATGAAAAAGAAAAGGAGACGTGGACGTATAACAGCCCTCTTGAGCAAAGCGTGAGTCTATCCTGAAAGCGCACGATGGCAGGGCAAAGCCAAGAGATGCTTCTCAAGCAATGGTGATGCAGAAACCCTACTTTGTGTGGCTCCAGGACCCAGCAGAGTTCTAAGCAGATTTCTCCATTGCTGGATTGCGGTCCACAAGTGCCCTTCC
>NW_010164785.1:0-1592 GCF_000695765.1 Mesitornis unicolor | reverse complement strand
CAGCTGACTGAAGGGCAAAGAGCTTTCATGCTCATGCTCCCTGCTTCCAAAATGTTGGCATGTATTTCAGATACTTAGAAAAAATGGTAACCGTCTTATTTATTGGCTACCTTGTTACAAAGTCTTGGGAGACATTATACACTGTTATAGTCTACTGCATAAAAAGGTATTCAAGCAATTTAAATAAAAATACTCTTGACAGACTATAGTGTCTCCTTCAGAATCATTAGTGTCAATTGTGTGATTACAAGTTTTAATTGGTGTTGAAATGCACGCTACTTAAACAACGGATCATCCTATGGAACTACTTCAGGCTTAATGCAGGCCATGAGCATACCCAGTATTAACCACTCAGCTACTACAATATCATCTTTGGTTTTAACAATACAGTAAGAACTTACCATAAAAACCACTGTCTACTTCTTTACTCACAATTAATAAAAGTAACTCAGTTTCTTAATTTTTAACCTTCTAACTTTTGAAAATCTATTATTTATTTATGAAGATCACAGATGCTAGTGTACACAAGAAACGATCCTTCAAGACAGGATATGAGCCCTGTATGCAGATGTTAGAAGTCAGGGAAATCACATCAGACTGTAAAACTGGTAATAAAATTATCGGGTAATAGAATCATCTTGTCCTACTGCTTGTGATTCCTAGAATTCAATGGCATCATGCATTGATTTTTGCCAGCTGAACAAGTGCATTTCATTTGAGGATCTGAATCTAAAGAATGATGCTGAAGACTTGCTAGTGTGACAGCACTCTGTACAGAAAGAACAAACCTTCCACTCCACCCCAGTGTATACTCCTGCCAGTTTGTAATACGGCAGCAAGGATCAGAGATGACGTGGAGCACGTATGACACTTCACCACCATTATTACAAGACTGGCAAGCCACACTGTAACCAGCAACACTTCTGCTGCTGAGGGAGCTTTCGATAGCTGGAGAACCCTGACTGTTACTCACTCCTTACAACAGCAAGTAGAGAAACTGGCAAACCACACTGGAACCAGCAACACTTCTGCTGCTGAGGGAGCTATCGACAGCTGGAGAACCCTGACTGTTATTCACTGTTTACAACAGCAAGTGGAGAAACCAACCAAACTGTCCAACCAAACACATTCTTAAAGCTTTACATTTTCTCAGTCCCTAACGTCCATCCAGTATATTCACCTAAGTTACTCTAGATCAATGTCTGTAACAAAGAAATGAAAAGCTGACAAGTGGAAGGAAAGGAGGACTCCTGGGCTTTCAGGGACATCTCTTTCACAAGTTGCAAGGTTTCTGAGTAACAAAATCCCGTATTTTGCTATTTGTTCATTTTTATACTCTGTTGTGGCTTATTTTCTGATGATCATTTGTCTTGTTTATTTGACAGGAAACCTATATGTCCAAACAACTTTCTTCACTTCCTATTACGGAGAACATCAAAATTATTCACACAGGCACACAAAAAGAAAGTAAACGGCAATATGTTAAGTGTTTAACTTCTGGTTTGGATAAAGTATGAACCCTTTTAAAACCAGAAGTAAAACCTCTCTCTTGAAAACAGGCTGTTTCTGAAACTCGGAAGAGATAAATGACC
>NW_010164784.1:0-2531 GCF_000695765.1 Mesitornis unicolor | reverse complement strand
ATAGCGACCTTCCAATGCCTGAAAGGTGCCTTTAAGTAATCTGGGGAAGAACTGTTTACAAGGTCATGTAGCAATAGGAAAAGGAGTAATGGTTTTAAACTAGAAAATGGTAGATTTAGGTTGGATATTAGGAAAAAGTTCTTCAACATGAGAGTAATAGATCACTGGAACAGTGTGCCCAGAGAGGTGGTGGAGGCTCCATCCCTGGAGATATTCAAGGTCAGGCTTGATGGGTCTCTGAGCAACCTGATCTAGTAACAATGTCCCTGCTTACTGCAGGGGGATTGGACTAGATGAACTTTAAAGGTCCCTTCCAACCCAATACATTCTATGATTCTATGATATTGTAACAGACACTGGTAGAAATGATGGAGCCCTATCCTCTGTGTAAAAGAGTAAGAAAGAGTTGAAGTGAGAGGAGGTAACTAATGGCTCAGAAAATAAGAAAATTGTTTCTGTGGCTGATACAAACAGTTCTTGGGTCCCAGAATAATACCTTATTAACAGGATTGCCTTTTTTCCCATTAGTTTTGTATCTTAACAGGCAATGTTGCATGCAGCACTGATATGAGAAATAATGTGTTATCAGTCTTGGGGAAGGAATATATTTATGGCTACATAAAACAAGACTATCCTGAGAGCTTGTCTGCTCACCACATGGAAAGGTAAAGATAGATAATAACAAAAGCTGATTAAAAGTTTGCATGAAGACTGTAATTCAGAATTAACGTGACATCAAGTCAAACAGCCGAACTTTTTGGAGGATGTTCTTCCCTCTGGTTAACTTTAAATTTCTTGTGTTAACCAGAGTTAATTCTCTATACTTCTCAGCTGTGCCTCTGAACATGATCTGTAAGAAAGCCATTTAAGTGCCAGAGAATGTCAGTTGTTCAAAAAGGATCTTGAGAAAGCACAAAAAAACCTCCCTGTATTTAAAAAGAAATGATGTGATTTACTGCCTGTTGCTATTGCTTTTTTTGTTGCAATGAGTTCTGTAAGTAAGGCTGTGGGATTCAGCAGTGGTTCCCGGCCCTGGGTGACGTGAGACTCCAGCATGGGCTGTTTCCGTCAGTCAGATTCCCTGCTTTCAGTGAGAATAAGATGTTAGAAGAATGCTGTTTTATGTAACCCTTGCATGGTTCAGGTATAAACTCAGGGTTCTGACTTTGGGCCTGGTTTTCAGCAGGTTTAAATTAATGAGCATGTGAACCAGAATGATGCTCTCCAAGTGACTTATAACAGCGAGGATCCACAATCACAGAAAACATGAAATTTAAAATAAGAATTAGGATAGCTGTAGACAACTAAATCCCAAGCTACAGTTCTGAAAGCTCCATTTAGTTAGAAATATGCTCCCCAGGCCGTAAGATGTAGGTTTCTTTATCAGTCACAATTTTGAAGATCTTCCAGGTATGCTTAAATACTTCTAGCTTTGGATGCATGTGCATAGTTTCTCTTTGTTTAACAGGTTCTGCCTATCCATATCAGAGAACAAAACGCAGCCTTAGGCATTCATCAGCAGTTCTTGTAGCTGAACAACAAAGAATTAGTTAAATAATATGCACTTTTCCTTAAGTAAATATGAGTACTTGTATAATTATTTCTCCTACAGGCCTTAACAGCACCAGAGGAGCTGTTATCCTTTATCAGATAAATTAGATGCAGCTTTAAAATTTGTATGTGTGCCAAAGGAGTTCTTTGGATCTATTAGGTAAATAATCTCACTTTTTAAATTTGTTCTAGGTGGTCTAATCTCACATCACATAGAGAGGATTTACAGAGGCAACATGCATTAACTTTATTTGAAATCAAGTCCATAAATCCCCACATATTGATGAGAAAACAGACCCTTAAGTAATAATTCCAATTCTAATAGAGATCTGAATGCTTGCTTGTAATAAATCACAGTATTCTGCACTGGGAAGAAGGTAAAACCTCCATTAAAGGCACTTACTGAGCACTTCTTTCTGGGACAGACTGTAAACTTTTCAATTCTTCATCCAGTCTGGTTTTGAATGTTTCAAGTACCAGATCTTATGTCAGTCCCCTGAGGAAAATAGTCCGTGTCCCCACAGAGCAAGCATTGTTAAGGGCTCTTTCTAGACATTCAATTCAATTATTCATTTCAATTATTCATTATTCAATTCAATTATTCACTACTGCCTGTAGTGCTGCATGGGGTTATTGCGCCCGAAGTGCAGGACCTGGCACTTGGCCTTGTTGAACCTCATACAGTTGGCCTCAGCCCATTGATTCAGCCTATCCAGGTCCCTCTGCAGAGCCTTCCTACCCTCAGGCAGATCAACAGTCCCTCCCAACTTAGTGTCATCTGCAAACTTGCCGAGGGAGCACTCAATCCCCTCATCCAGAACATCCATAAAGATGTTAAACAGGACTGGCCCCAAAACAGAGCCCTGGGGAACACCACTTGTGACTGGCCGCCAAATGGATCTAAAAGACTGGGTTTTTACCATACTACTAGATTCTGAGTATGCCATATATTTTGCCTTTTCTGTGCCATCTATCAATCA
>NW_010164783.1:0-547 GCF_000695765.1 Mesitornis unicolor | reverse complement strand
CATGTGTGCCCCTGCAGCCAGCTGGGAGTCCTGTCTCATTCCCAGTTTCTTACCTCTGTTGGTTGAAGTGATTTAAGAAATCATACAGCAAAGAGATGTCTTTCTGTTTCACTGCAGAACTCTCACAGCTGAAACTTCTGCCTCAACTTTACTGGGCCCATCACTTTCCCTTCCCTCACTACATGCACAATGCCTTGCAGAGCAGCTGCCTATTCCCTGAAGGAGCCTCTATATATGTGCACAGTTGTGTGCACTGAATTCCCCTGCCACCACCCTGAAGCTTTCTCGTTCCTAACATTTAAGGGATGCATGCCTTGTTTCAGCATATCTTATTCTAGTTAACTCATTAGAAAGATATGACATCGCTAAGGCATCATTGAAGAACCTGTCTGACTGCTTTCACTTTTCTGTTAATTAAAGCAATTCCCTTGTTATGCAATGACAACAGCTTGCTCATGGGTTCTTGGTGTTTTCAGTCAGTGGGGCACTCTCCTTCTTTAAAATCTTTGTGGCTGTGCTTATTCTTCAAAATTAAATGAAGGACTTT
>NW_010164782.1:483-692 GCF_000695765.1 Mesitornis unicolor | reverse complement strand
TAATTATTACAGAAAATTATTAAAATTATTGCGTTAAGTTAGTCAAACTTCACTTCAAGAAGGACAGGAACTGCTTGAAATAGGCCAGCAGGGCCACAAAGATGCTGGAGGGAGTGGAGCATCTCCTTCTGAGGAGCAGCTGAGGGAGCTGGGGCTCTTGAGCTTGGAGCAGAGGAGACTGAGGGGTGCCCTCCTTCATGGGGATCAAT
>NW_010164782.1:0-255 GCF_000695765.1 Mesitornis unicolor | reverse complement strand
CGCAAGAAATCCCAGAACCAAAATTTTTGTGGGAATACAAATTGGCTTAATAGAAAAGACAAGAACCAGCAACAGTCTTCAGTCCTAGCACCTTTAGTGTGGGAGAAGAGCTTGACCGTTTCCATTTGAAGGAATGCTCCTACTAGTAGCCACGAAAATTGGAGGTGAAAGGGAACGAGAGAGGCAAACGCAGAATGGCACAGCCAAAAGATTTCTTTGTCTACAGAAGCGCTTTGCATCGAAGGAGAAATCCAG
>NW_010164781.1:0-1295 GCF_000695765.1 Mesitornis unicolor | reverse complement strand
AGGAGACCCAAGGGGGATGAGGCAGGAGGTGCCCCAGACGGGCAGGGGGCAGACGGCTGCCGTGGGGCTGTGGTGTGACACGGTGCCAGGCGATGCTGTGACAGCAAATGAGGGTCGCATCCCCGTGGGGGTGAGATGGGGCGCAGGCCCCGAGTGCTGCAGCGCTGGGAGGGTTTCCCTGCTGCCTTACTTGGCCCCAGTGGGGCCTGGGGCCTTACCTGGTCCCGCTGGGGCGATGGGGGCCGGTGCTCGGGCAGCCCCGTGATGTGTGGGGACAGTGTTGAGCTGAGAGGGGTTTGACCCCGGGTGTTGAACGCAGCCGGGGCTGGAAGCTTTGGTCCTGGTTTTTTTTGGTTTTGGAGTTTAAGAAGGCCACAATAGGAAAAAACCCAGAGAAATTAGTCCAGGTTTTGGTTTTTCTTTGCCTCCCTGTGTGGTCCCACAGTTATTTGGTGGAGATATTTGCTGTCACCTAACTCGGTGACCATGTATCAGGGTCCTTGATGCTTTCTCTGGGTACCTGTTTGCTGACTCACATCTGGGGGCATTAACTTGTGTCGCTGCTCCTTGTGTGGCCCTGGCGAGCGGGAGGACTTCACTGTTGCTCCATGAGCAGCAGCTGCAGTCCAGAAAACCTCGGCTGGGTCACTCCGTGTCTTTGTGCCCGCGGTGAAGTTCAGCCACTCCTCAGAGAAGTCTCCCTTTGTGGCCTAAATAAACCCTCCAGCTCCTATTTAACTAATTCTGTTTCCTGGGGTCACTTTCCTGAAGGCTGGTGCAGCAGAAGGGCTTTTTCTGCCTGCTCCGTGCTGTGTTTAACAGCCGAGGGAGCGCAGGGCAGAGATTTAGTGACCGTGCGATGTGGCTGCCGCCGTCAGACGCTGTGGGGCACTGTTGCTGATCCAAAACCTGAGGGAAACAGAGACAACTCGTATCTCTGCCCTGTGCATCGCTGGCTGCGTGATCTGTCCCAAAAAGCGGGATCTGGGGGTAAACCTCAGCTGTTTCCCGAGCTGATGGTGTCTTCTCTGCGTTTCAGTGTGGACAACAGCGAGTACATGAGGAATGGAGACTTCCTACCCACCCGTCTGCAGGCCCAGCAGGACGCTGTCAACATCGTGTGCCACTCGAAAACCCGCAGCAACCCCGAGAACAACGTGGGGCTCATCACCCTGGCCAAGTACGCCCTTGGGGAGGACCCTGAGATGTGGCTGGGGGGACCCTCGAGAGGGTGCAGGGACAAGGGATGGGGCAGCGTTGCAAAATGACAAGGGAAAGTGCAGAGTCCTGCATCT
>NW_010164780.1:0-647 GCF_000695765.1 Mesitornis unicolor | reverse complement strand
GTCCCTAAAATTAAGCTTTTGGGCCATAAAAGGGACGTTTGTGCCCTAAAATTGTGCTTTTTGGCCATAAAATGAGCATTTGGGCCCTAAAAATGGGAACTTGGGCACTTAAAATGTGAGTTCAGAGCATAAAAATGAGAGCATGTGCCCTAAAAATGAGAGTTTGTGCCCTAAAAATGAGAGTTTTGGCCATAAAATGCGATTTTGTGCCCTAAAAATCAGAGTGTGAGTCCTAAAACTGAGCGTTTGAGTCGATAAATGGGGAGATTTGCCCTAACATTGTGCTTTTTTTTCCAAAAAAATAGAGTTTGGGCCTTAAAAATTGGAGTTTGGTCCCTGAAATTGAGAGTTTGGGCCCGAAAATTAAGCATCTGGTCCCTAAAAATGAGAGTTTGTTTCCTAAAAAAGGGAGTTCAAAGCAGATAAATGAAAGTTTGTGCCCCAATAAAATCATAGTTTGGATGCTACAAATGAATGTTTGGTCCCTAAAATCAGAGTTTGGGCCATAAAAGTGGAGATCAGAGCTTAAAAATATAAGTTCGTTCCCTAAAAATCAGACTCCGAGCTTTAAAATGAGAGTTTTGGCCCTGAAAGTGAGAGTTTGAGCCTAAAAGTGGGATCACAAGGCCTTAAAATGAGAGTTTGGG
>NW_010164779.1:0-64166 GCF_000695765.1 Mesitornis unicolor | reverse complement strand
CCCTCCGCCCGAGCTGGCCACCTGCCCCCTCTCCCGGGCTCCCTTGCGGCCGCCCCTGCCCCGTCCGCACCTGCGGAGCGGGGCCACCGCTTCGCTCTCAGGGTGCGGAGCTGGGAGCGCCTTTACAGGGACACCCCGCCCCCCCGGCTGCTCCGCTCCTGGGGATGAAAGCAGCGACCTGGAAGTTGGGAAGCGCTGGAAAGGCAGGGGAGTGCTGAATTGTCAACCTCGGCTGCAATTAGGGGGAAAAATTTTAAGTGTCTCCGTACCTGTCCATCCTGAGCGCTTGTGGTGTGGGAAAGGAAGGATGGCATGCACAGGAAAAATTCCCAGCTCCTTGTCTCAGCACCCATAGTAAAAATTGTTTATTTACGGGTTTGCGTCCAGACCTTTCTACCGCTGGGACATTTCTAAGAGGGGATTTTGCTTGCGGGAAAGAATGAGTGAGCTCAGCCTTTCTCCCAGGGGTGGTGAGGATCCCGGCTCTTAGGAATGGTGTTTGACCTTTAAGCATTTATTGGCTACTGAGGTTAAAATAAGCTTGAGATAGAAGTAAAAATAGCTTGTAGAAAGGTTAAATCAAAGGTTAAATTTGTTTTTCCTAGGAAAATTGAGGCTTATGTCCAAAAATGAAGGCTTAGAGCAAAGGATGGGAAGGGTACACGTGAGGTCTTGCAAGCAGGGAGATGCAATTAATTTTAAGTGTTGGTGGCTGCTGATAGTGTTTGACACCAAGTTCTGAAAGTTGGTGAATGGGTGATCCTCAAACGAAGCTATTTTAAAGCAGGTCTGGTCTTTGCCTTTCTCTGGGTGTTTGGTACCAAGTTTGGAGTGCCCGTAGCTCCTGTTGATTTTCCTCTGAGTTGCGGATGCTCCGAGACCTGCAGGATAGGGCAGCCGGCTGTGGATGAGGAGCTATGCCCTGTGTCCGTGCCCGTGTCCCTGCCTGTGCCCTTTGTCCCTGCCTGCTCCCTGGCTGCTCTCTTGCCCGAAGGCAGGGGTGGCCCCGAGTGCCTGCAGTAACCTTTCTGATTACCTACGCTCTGTCTGGGCTTGCTGCAGAAAAAAAATTGGATAATTAGAGGGTAACAAGTCAGAAGAGGCAAGCAAAGTTATAAATATGAGTAGTAAAGAGGAAAAAAAAAGTGGAAAAAGGCAAAGCACAGGAAGTAAATGAGGGCTTGTTTTGTTTAAAATTTAAATGAGATTAGGTTTTGCCCCAGGGAATCAAGCCAGCAAGCAGAGTTGCTGTGGAGGAGAGGAGGAATGGCACTCTTCACCTGAGCAGTTGAGTTTTCCTGAAGATGTAGGAGCTGACAGCAGCCGGTGGAGGAGACGGGGGGCAGGCAAGCCCTGGCTGGCAGGGACAGGCTCCCACTGGCCAAAACTTGAGTGTTCTGGGTACCAGGACTGTGGCTTTCTGGACTGACACTTTGTAGAGTTGCCAGGAAGGTTAAGAAAAGAACAGCACTACTTCCCCTGAGGTGCAGGGGCTGTGCACCAAGGTTTGCAGAGGGTGTGTTGGCACAGCTTGTGTGCATCCTTCGGTCAAAAAGTTTGCTCTTTTGTTATTGTGAAATTGGGGCTGTGCCTGTGTCGGGGGATGCCGCTGCTCTCTCAGAACCTCCCAGAGCAGCGCTTTGCTTAAAAATTGTTAAGGAGAAAAGGCAATCTGATGAGGACAGCCCTCCTACCTACCCTGTAAAGGCTGGGACTTTCCAGCCCTCCACCCTTCTTATACTTTCTAACAACCTGCTGGTATTCCTAGACAGAGCAAAGAAATAGTTAATGCACAGGGGGAGCATGGATGGGCTGCCCCTCTTCTCCATGTCACCCACCGGGGCACAGGCGATGGGACAAGGGTTCTGGGAGCTGGGGTCCATGGGAGCGGGGTCCGGGCTGGCCGGAGCGGTGTGTGTGCCGCTGGGGGCACTCGTTTCTGTTTGTGTTCCTATTTCTGTGCTGGAAGAACAAACAGGGAAGTGGTTTTTCTGCAGTCTCATTGCAGCTCACAAACAGAGCACAGAATTCAGCCGGTGTTGCTCAACTGTCACAGCGTCTGAGGTGACAGCGCAGGGGGACCGAGCGCAGTGCATCCCTTAGCGTGCGGATGGGCGCTGGGAAGAGGTGATGATCAAATACGTTTTGGGTTTTTTTTGTTGTTGTTTTTTTTTAACTGCAACTTCTGCAGGTTTCTCTGTCTGTTCCCTGTGTGCACAGACATGGGTGAATTTCTCTAGTTTGCTTGCCACGGTCCAGAACGGTTCATTCTTGCAAACAGCCCCAGCACATGGTGCTGTGATGCCACCAGAAGCTCCAGATCCCACTTGGACTTGATGTTTGCAGGGATCTGGGAAACGTCAGCAGATTCCCCAGAGCACAAGGATCCTGGAGAGGTTTGGGGAGGGCGAGGTGTTTGTCGGAAGCCCCTGTTGGTTGGCTGAAGGGCTGGATGAGGCATTTTGGTTTATTGTGTATGGAAAGGTGGATGCAGTGAGGAGAGTCCAGTTGGGACAGGAGCTCAGGATCTGGGCATACGCATCTTGGAGGGCTGCTGCCTTCACTTCTCCCAGGTTGCATTGACTGGGCAAAATTGCCTCTCCAAAAGCTTTTCTTCAGCCCTTCCCTGCTGTGAGGCCGGACCAGGCAGCCTGAGGCCATCATTTCAGTTTTACCGCCAATCCTGTGGCTAATTTGTCCAAAACCCGGGTGATTTACATTTGTTTAGGCTGATGGAGGACCATCATCTTCCTTGGTTTAGCATTGATCTCCCTTTCTCAGCTGGAACAAAGGCAGCGCTGGACTTGCCTTGGTTTGCAAGCAATTGTTTTTTGGGTTTCCAGGCATTAGTGGATTTGAGTTGCAGACAGTTCAGGGGGATGTTCATTTGTTTATGAAAGAAACCCACATCTGTTTCTGTTTGAATTTTTAAAGCAAGCACACATAGGAACCTTTATCTTGGTTTCTGGCTCTGTAAAAGCTAGATTTTTTGGGCCAAGTTTGACCTAACAGTGACCTTTTCAAAGTATTACTATTTTTTTTCTATTTGTTTATGACTTCAGTAGTGATGCCATGCAGGGAATGGGTCAGTTGAAGGTGAAATTATGAAAGCTTCTCATGTAATTAAAAGATAATTTTGGAGCATAGATCATATTTTGTGGACACATTGCACAGGAGTACGCCAACTGATTTGAGAGCTTGCGCTGTGGGGTACATGGGAGCGGGAGGGATGTGGACTGTGCTGGAGGGTTGGTGGGAGCCTATGGCTTCCCCTGCCACCATCAGACTTTGTAACCCTGTGCTCCAGGTGGGGAACTGTCCTAATTGCTGCCTTTTACAGTAAATTCACCTGATGAACACCATGTGCTTTACTACTGCTTGGCTGCTCAAGAAGATGAGTCCCTCAAATCAGTATCTTCTTGGCACTGCCTGGAAGTTAAGCATTTTACAAGAAGATCTGGTTGAACCCTGTGGTTTTAGCCCCAAATTTTGCTCCCTTCAGGCAGGTGGTACCTTGCGTGCTGTGGCGTGCTGTCCCCTACTCAGGCAGTGGTTGCCTTTCAGAGATGTCTGTATTTTGCTCAAGCCATGATTTCATTCAGAGCAGTTTTATGCTCTTTGGTTCAGAGAATGCTGTCTTGGGTCCTGCCAAGCAGTGGCAAAATTATTTACTGAAGTAGGCCCAATGTTTTACCTGCAATGTGAACCACTTCTCTATATGAATATAAATTCATGCTCTTATATAGTGAGTGTGTAAATGTGTGTTGTGTAGTTTGGTGTGGGACAGGAGCAGGGTCCAAGTTCAGTTAAAGGAATCTTCTCACATGCGGATCAGAGCCAAAACCAATCCCAGCATCCTGGCATCTGTACTGTGAGTTAATCATATACGTTTTTTTCTCTCCCTTGGAAGGAGAGCAGTGTCAGTGACACTGCCTTGCTGGAAAGACAAAGATGGGAAACACTGGAAGTCCCACTGGGTACCAGTAGCATTCCTTGACATCAGCTCAGATGTTTCTTTTCCCCATTGACTTTGGCTTATTTAATCTCTGTGACCAGGAACTCCAGGATCAATAAAAGCATAGCTCCGGCTTTGTGCCCCAAAAGCCTGTTTGCCAATTCAGACCAATAGGAACCAGTTTAAAAGGTTCAGGTAGAATTTCCACTAAAAGTAAGTAAACTGCAGTTAGAGCTGTCTTCAATATCGTTTTCCCCGATCTAACGGCTACTTCGAACAAGGCTGGTTTAATAACATCTGTTTCCCCATGAAATCACTGGGGGAAAGTATTGATATTGCCATATTCTGAAGGAACATTTTTAATCGTGTTTTGACAGGGCAATGCCTTACCACAACACCGGTAGTTAAAATGTTTATGATACTTTGTAGTATTATCCCTTGTAATGGTATGATAAAACATGGCATGCATATTGTCAAATACAAGCATTGCAAGGGTTTTATATGCTTATGATGAACTTTTCATGTTGTTTGGGTGGAAAGGGCATGCTCTAGCCCGCTGTCCAGTCTGTGTGCTGTGTCTGAACCACACCGAACCAGTCTTTTGTTATCATCCCCACTTATCATTTGCAGAAGTAGTAGTGTGTACACCATGTTAACAGCCTTGGATTATTACAGAATATCTCAGAAGGTACTAGAATGACCTCCACAAGATTAACATTGTTTTCTGCAGGTGTATTTTAGCTCACAGCCTGGTCCCTGAGTAGCCCTTCCTATCCAGAGCTTCCCAAGCCCTGGATGGGGGGCCATGTTGGTAAACTGAGGTCTTCAAAAGTTAAAATATCTTTTTTTTTTTTTTTCTTTTCTTTTAAAGCACCTACTGGTACAGGTACTTGACTTTCAGCTCCAAGTGCTTGGTTCCTGAGGAGCGAGTTCAGGAGTTACCTGCTGATTTCAAGCGGTTCTGTGGCTTGTTCAAAGTCTCAAAGCAAATCAGCAGCCGAGCTTGAAACTGGTCTCCAGTTCTCCTAATCGGTGGGGTGATACCTGCTGCTGTGGTTTTGTTTCCGAGAGGATGGAGAAGTTACAGCAGCTGTGCTGAAGCCGCTTGCTCAACCCCCTGGGGAGCTACGGTGCAAGGGGCGCTGCATGGCTGTGCTGGAGCAGGCAGAGCAGCTCTGGGTGATGGGAAGCGTGCTCCAGGCTTGGCCAGCGGAGGCTGGCAGTGGATGCACCAGAAGTCTTCAAAGAAGTAGATACCGTCTGAGTGGGAAGATGAGTCAGAGGGTAAAACCCTGGTCTGGTTGCACACAGGGGTCCTCTTCAGCTCCACAATGCTCGGACTTTCCTGGGCAGACATCCTGAGAGTGCGCAGAGTTTCTCTTCTCCTATCTGTGCACTTCTCGCATGTGCCGCCCAGACGAGGTGGTTCACAGGAGGTCTTTTGTCTCGTGGTGGGGCATCCTCTGCCGTGGGGCATCCTGTGGTGGCGATAGCGATGCTCTTGCAGAGGGAAGGATGTTTGGTTGTAAATCCTGCACAGACAAATTGTCATGCAAAGCTGAGCGATCGGAGTGTACTCAGTGTACCTCCTGGGAGTGGGGAAAGCTGGTAGAGAAACACCGACAACTGTAAAGTTTTAAAAAAAACCCTGCAAGGATTGTTTTCTTCCTTTTCTTAAGCCCCTGGGTAGTTGTCTGTGGTGAGGGTAAGTACTGGTTGGTGTTGGGGTGATGCATGGCGTGCAGATATTCAGAGGTAACGGTGATTTGGTGCTGAGATGAGTTTCCTGGTCATTAAGTGTAATGTTCAATTTCTTTTGTTACAGATGGAAGAAAAACGACGCAAGTACTCGATCAGCAGTGATAACTCAGACACCACTGACAGTAAGACCTTTAATTCAAGGCTTTGCACGAGATAACTAAACGATTCACCTCCAGCAGGGAAAACGCTTGAATAATTACTTTGCAGAGAGTGGAGGAAACTGCATTTACTGAGAAGTCTCCAGTGGGCTGGGTTTGTCAGAAACGCAGCAACAAACTGGTACCAGTTTAAATGCCCGGCTGTGGCTCCTCTTAACTGAGGAGAGTGTGAGAAGTCTGGGTGAGGGAAAACTGCTGATGGCAAATCCGCTAACGAAGCAAACGCCCCTTGTAGACAAGTTGTCCTTTCCTGTGAGCTGCAGCCTGAGACCAGTTAGCTCTTGACTGAGTTGTACTGGGGGAAAGGGAAGCTTTTACTGGAGTCAGGGTAAAACTGGAGCTGGCTTGTTCCCTTCTTGTGAGCTGAAGAGTGCTGTGGGGAAAGGGATAAGGCTTGAGCCAGCAAAGCTTACAAGCGCATGCTTGTTTTTCAACATCTACCTCATTTCATCCCCATTCAGGAAAGCACAGAAGCATGTGTTCAACAATAAATATGTGCAAGTGTGCTGAATTTTGGCTATAAATAGAGTGCTTCCCTCCACCACTACTCCAGGGTTTCACCCGCTGCAGCCATAGCGTGGTGCCTTGGTGTTCAGCCCCCTCAAGGCACCAGTCTAATCCCTTGTCTGGGCTCTGGAGTTTCCTACTAGTTGCTCTTGGTTTCTTATGAATGTCACAGTAATTTCATCTGGGCCGTGCTGGGAATTTGCTCTCCACACTTCACAGGATCTGGCTGCTGGATATCCGAGAACGAAAAGGACTTTGCTAAAGACACTAAACTTCTGGGCCTTTTCCTAACAGGATGATGGGGAGATTACAGGGGGTTATGGAAAGGCTGATCTTGCTGGGTTTGGCTGCTGTTCCCACAGCTTTAGCCAAAAAAATTGTCAGCGTGAGCGGAGTTTTCACTGCTACTGCCGACGGGAACCTGCTGTTCTGCTGCTGGAGGGGACCCAGTCCTGTCAGAGCTCTGGAAGGGTCTGGGGGCTGAGCCGTGCCCACAGAAAGTGTTTCAAGCTCTGTCAACACCACTTGCTGCTTGTAAAATAAAACATCTCTATCTCAGAAAGGGGTTTGTTTTGGAAGCCGTGCTCCAAACTTCCCGTCTCCTAATCTGCAGATGCTCAAAGGCTTACCAAGCCGAGCTGTGCTCGCTGGCTGCTCTGCCTTTCGGGGGTAAGGCATCTTTAATCATGGTATTAAACAACATGGCCTTATCTCTGTTGGGCTTGGATATTTATGCTGCAGGTGATATCTAAGCTGTTGACAAATGCTCTCCTGCAGGATAATTGTAAACAAAGGGCCGACCTTCTTTTTTCTGCCTCCACCAGGAAAGGATGGTAGCAGCACGTTATCCAAGTCTACGTAGTTGTAGCAGCGCGTTGTAGGTTGAGGAGAGGGGGCAAGGTGGAAATTAGTGTCTCAATCTCAGTATGAACCATGGATCTGCTGCTGTGATGCTCTAAGCATCTCGCCAAGTCAAGCAGCACTTCCAGGCGGCTGCAGCATAGTGACTTCTGCTGTGGACTGTACCTACACAGTCCTGTTACATGCTGAAATGATAAAAAAATGCATTTATCTGTAGCCCACTTTCATGACATCGAGCGTGATGCTGCAGTCAGAAAAATGATTGTCCCTTGGGAACTGATGCCACAAGATCTGATCTTCATTTTATGAAATACAAGAAAGTGGATTTATCAAGTAAAGAGTGCAAGGTGAATTAGTGCCTTTTCCCCTGCGAGCAAAAATGGGCATGGGAGATTCATCTGGGCTCATGAGGGACTTGGTTGCCTGAGCTGGCAGAGGAAGGGACGTTTCCCACTGCGCTGGTACCTGCACCCGACACAGCCCTGGTCCCTTGTGCCAGCTCAGCTCCTGGCCAGAGCCCTCCTGAAGTCCTTGTGTGCATGGCTCCATTGAGTTTGGCAGTTGTGTGTGTGCGCAGTGTTGTTTCTTCCTATTCAGCCGTCCAAGGATAAAATCAGTATTAAATAGTCCTATTGATAGTTCATTTGGTGCACCCCCACAAAATGTACAGTGGGGAGGGCCTGCATACAGAAGACCCAGCTGTCATCATTAACATAAAAAGATTCCGATGATTAGTTTATTATTTATCATTGCCAAATATAGATGGGATTTTTTTTTAAATAATTGTAGCACATATGACTTGGAAATGAAGATTAATAATATGATGGTCCCAGCACATTTCAGGTTTTAGCTGCCTTTGCCTTGTGGAGGTGGTAGCGGTGGTGATGTTGCTGCTCCAGGCAAGATGATGAGAGTCCATCCGTAAGACTCCCAGAGTAAAGTAATCCCAAAGCAAATATGCTTTTACTACCGAAAAGTGTAAAGTGCACTTGCTCGGTGTGTCCTGTTGGGGGGTTCCCACTAGATGCTGAACTGCTCACAGACGTGGGAGTTACTACTCCTGGCAATGGCAGAGGAGTTTCACCCAGTTTGGTCAGTATTTTTGACTATGGAGTCTGAAGTCCTCAAGCAGTTCAGGTGCTTATCTTTAAACATCTTTATTAGAAAAATGTTATCACCTTAAATCCTGATTCCAGTAGATCCCTGATTCTAGGAGTGCTAGCCCTGGCTCTTAGCAGCCATTCTTACTCATTACTTTGGGTTTGCAATTCTGATGTCTGCATTTGACAACAGTGCTTTTTTCTTTCAGAGGTCTCTGTTTCATCGTCTTTAGCAGCAGGAAAGGGATGTTAATCTATTTTAGTGAAGTACTCCAGGCTGCGCACAAAAATAATGCCATTTCAAGGTATTACCACCTCTTAGCGTTGACCCACGGTGTTCGTTGAGGCTGTAGTAGCGGCAGTGGGACTGGTGACAAAGATAAGGACAAAATTTCGCCACTTTTCCTGGTAACCTGTCTCTCTTGCTTTGTTGCAGGTCACACCACATCTGCCTCCAGATGCTCCAAAATTCCGAATACCAAATCCACCTGGTCACGGCAGAAGGAGAAGAAACCCTCTGAGGTATGTGAGTTTTTAGGCTTTTGCCAAAGGAGAATTTTCCTCTGGGGCCATACTTGCCCAGATGTGGTGGCAACCAGCGTGCCCACAGCTGGCTCTGGGCAGAGGTTGCTCCTTCGTTAGTGGCACAGGTCAGCACTTATGCCAGGGGAGGGTGGCTTGGTGCCACACAAGCTCCTCCCGGTGAAGAAGTGGGAGGTGCGGAGAGCAGTGAAATGAGAGACAGCACAGCTGAGCGAGAGATTATGTTGTGTTGGTTTCTTCCTGTCACGGGGCTCAAGGGCATTAAGCCCAGGCCGATGGTGTTTGACCTTGCTGCAGGGTTTCCCTCACTCCTGGCTGCTACAGGCAGTGCTGCCCACCCCGGAGGCATTGCCCAGGTTGCCTCTGCCAGCTCTGCTGGGTCTGGGACCGGGGCAGTAGTAGCTGCGTGTCCCCAGGACAGTGCTGGAAGGGACAATGCTATCCCTTGTTTTCCCTCATGTGCCTCAGATCCATTTCCACGGGACATGGAAACTATACTAGGCCGTGAGCTGCTGTTGTAGCAACTGCAGTGTTTAGCGGTGGTCATCTTCGCTTCAAGAGCAGCGTGAGCAAAGCCAGAGGACCATTGTTCTCACATTCCCTGTCCTCTGGACCGGGGTCAAGCAGAGCTAAGTTTAGAAGCAGGTGAAGCTGGCGTGGCTAATGCCAACTCCATCCCAAGCCCTCACGTATGCCTCTCATGAGCCTGTGGCTCTGTAAGCACAAACCTCTCTGACATCCTCCCTTTGCTTCAAGCTGTGTAGAGATTTTGAGGTTTTCCTGTGGTCACTGCCTGAATTACAGCTGCACTTAGTTCTCATTGCTGTGACAGATTTGCACTGATGTATCTAATGTGTTGGCAGTGGACAGAGACTTCAAAAGTCTGAGTTGTTTGTGTCTTTGGGAGAGATCGGGGCTGAAAAGCTGTTATTACCAGCTGAGGTAATTGGAGACACTTCAGAGAGGAGAGAACCAAGGGTGCAGATGTCACTGGCTGACAACGCTGTCGGGAAGTTATGCATTAGGGCTGGTAATGTCATCCTTTTGATTATAGATGTGTCTCTTGAAATGGGTGAGGGGGTGTATTCTGTGACCTGAATCCCCCATTGAAAAAGTGAAGCATTTAGGGCATCTTCTCCTCCTGGGACACCGTTACCCCTCTCTGATATAACTGCCCAGCGTGTCCATAAGGGCATCACATTAGCCTTCAGGAGTCCTGCGGAGATGCCCAGCGTTACACCTGATTGGATGCTCGAGGATGTGACTTGTGTGTCACCGGCAGTGCCACCTGTGCCACCCTGCTGCTGCCCAGTAAAATCCTCCCCAAAAAGAGCCTGCGTCGGGAGGTCTTTTCCTGGATCACTGGTACAGACACGCTTTTGTCTTTGATGTGAATTAGCTTTATCAGCCAGCTAAGAGTTTACTGGCTGCTACTGAAGTTACTGGATCTAAGTCCAAGACTCCAAGTGAAAATGCTTCTGCACTTCATGAAGGATGTTCAGACCCAGATGCAAGTTTTGCTGCTGTACAACAGCTGGAGTGAAAACTGGATCTTAGTCCGCAGCACCCAGAGAGGTGTCAGATGTGGGGCCCGGCTCATCCCTCTGCTTCATGTTCTGTTATGCCCAGAGGATGGCTTTCAGGGAAATGTAGCTCTGAAACAAATAAATTGGAGCAAAAGCTTAACAGTGCCCAGCTTAGCAACAGTTGGGGCAGAAAGCGAACCCGTGTGGCATGTCTGAACTGAAACGCCATGGAAATTCAAAGAGGCTATGTGTGATTACTCAAGTTGGAGTTTGGCCAGGGTGCTCAAGCTGACAAACCATCTTTTACAAAAGATTGGTGGGAACCTGAGCAGATGGGACCAGTCCAGATCTCATCTCCCCTTACCCTGCATCTCCCCTGTGGCTGCTGGCATCCGGATCTGCTTGAACCCAGCTCCAGGTGAAACCCGGGGGTCAGGGGAGCATGGACTGTCCCGGGGGTTGGACATAACATTGCCCCATGGCAGGTCTGGACCGCAGCAGTGCATGGTGATGGTTTGGAGGTCACTCCGGTGAGCGCTGGTTTATGGATTTCTTCTACTGCAGCATCTTCTGAACTTTTCCGCCAGTCACCCAACTTCTGCTCGTACTGGAAGCACCCATGAACCTGTCTAGTCCACGCTCTGGATCTGCTGCCCCATCATTGGAAATGCTGCAGTGTTTGGCACATCCTAGAGGGTTTCTCGCAGGAGCTGTGTGGGATTTCAGGCACAGACCGGGATGGGCACTGTGTTCCACTGGAGGTGTAAGACATAAACCACACCACTGTCAAACTGCTTCACGTGAAATCGTGAAGTACCTTTCTCTTTGCTGTCCCAGTTAGGATGGAAACTGCAGGAGGGTAACAGGGAGACCGCATGATGAATATATTATCAGGTGTTGAGCCCCTCTGGGCAGTCTACCTCAGACATTTTGGGGCTGGAGAAGACTTTTCAAGCAGTAACTCAGCCTCCAGGTTTACCCATGGCTTGTAGCTTTATCAAGCACAGAGCTGCTGTCCAGGTACAGGGCATCTGGGCATGTCCCGTGGGGTGACAGTGCTGGAGAATAGGCTGGGGGGGTTGTGTACCAGGGGAAACAAGCTCTCCTGCCCCACTCAAAGTCATGTCCACGTTTCCCTGCAAGCTGCTGCCTGCATTCCCCCTGACAACCCGAGCAGGAGATAAAAAAAAATCAAAAGCATTAGTGTTACGTAGTTATTAGCTAGGTCAGGGGGTGATGTTTATTATGAAAGACTCTGTGAGAAGGGATTAACTATACACATTAAAAACCACCCGATACAAGGCATCTGGAAAAACAAGCTTCTTAACATGGAAAAGTACTGAGCTGTTTGTAAACATCCGTGAAGGGGGCCATTGCCAGGGAGGGTGATTATATTTATCTGTGCCTGTCACGAGGCTCTGCCCGGGCTCTTTCCTGATGTGTTCCAGGCACCAGCCCTCCATCTCCTGCCTCTGGGCTGCAGAGACCTCAGGGCAGAGCCCGGCGTGATGTCGACAGCGCCCTGGGCACGGGCATGGTTCTCCTGCCCTGCCCTCGCCCGTAGGCAGGGGATGGATGCGGGCAGCTGGCAGCAGGTTCTTGTATCTGCAGTGACAGCAGTCAACCAATCTAGTCATTTTAATTAATCTCGTTAGAGCTCGTGTTTTTCTGAAGCTGGCCTGAA
Organism: Mesitornis unicolor; assembly: GCF_000695765.1. NCBI lineage: Eukaryota > Metazoa > Chordata > Aves > Mesitornithiformes > Mesitornithidae > Mesitornis > Mesitornis unicolor. Next base: position 52,071 of record NW_010164779.1, on the reverse strand, counting down.
ACGGAGTGTGGTGGCCGGTACCTGTCTCTGGAGCTCTGCGAGGAGATGCTGGTCAGGGAGGGGGATGCTCGCTTGAATCCTCCCTGTCTTGCATGCTGAAGCTGCACCGGGCATAAGATGTGCCTGAAGGACGGATTTCTGCGTCTTTTAGTGGCTCATCAGTGCAGTCCTGCCTGCGGCTATGGGGCTGCTGGGGATAGGATTGCAAGCCTTGCTGGTTAAACTGCAGTCATCAAGCCTTCGCCCCTGTTTCTGACAGGGAACAGTTGTCGGTGTCTAAGGAGAAAATGTAAGAGCAAGGCAAGTGCATGGTGATCGTCACTGGTTCAATCCGCCAGCTCCCAGCCATCAGCGGCCTGGGGACTCCCTTGGATGCTGCCTGAGTCACTGCCGTAGCCGGTGTGTTAGTCATTAGCTCCTGAATTGTTCGAGATCCAAACCACTACTCTGCAGTGAGTTGCACTGCTAGAATATCTTGTGAGGGGGGAAAAAAACACCTGCTTTTTTGTGCAAGCCACCTGCCTGCTGCCCCTCCAGCCACCCCTTTTCTGAGCTGAAGAGCCCAGTGCAGTCTCGACTCTCCTCTGCGAGAGCTGCTGATCTCCTTATACATCCTCATTGCCCTTCTCTTTCTCTCCAGGCCTTCTGGAGGCAAGGGGACCACAGCTGCAGGCAGGGTTTAAGATGAAGGGGAAACCACAAATTTATACAATTTACGTTATTTTCTGCTCGCCTTGTTTAGATATTACTTCCGTGTTTTGAAAGATGTCTTTTTATATCTCCTTACAAGGATTTAACCCTTTTAACAAACATCCTCATTGCTTCCCTTCTAAGAAGTAATTTCTTAGTGGATTAGATCTCAGGTTTTTCCCTGCGTTAGGTATATAATGGTCCAGTGCAATGTGAATTTAGTCCCTGAGCTCTCCATGCTTGAAGAAGGGCTTTTGTGAGTATAGCCAAGCGAGACTGGACATGTTTTTACTGGGCTGGATGAGGAGAAAATCCATCTCTGTTGAAAGGTTTGACTGCAGTGGCTTTGTCACTTTTCCCAAGCCGGCCTGGGGATAACAGATTAATACCATTGTCTTCTGGATGCTGAGAAGGGCCAGACAAAAATGCTTCTTGTTCCTATTTTAAATTCTGTTGTTCATTGAATCTTTAACATTCAGCATTTTGAGAGGAAACAAGACTAGATGAAGAGATAGCAGCCTGACTCCAAGATGAACATGTGAGTTGAGTGCTTTTTTTCCCCACAGGCAGATAATATCGCTGCTTACAAACACCCACCAGGCATTGCCATGTTTCGGAGTCTTGCTACCGAATATCACTGCTCACCTCGTTTTGGAAAAGGCTGGAAAAACGTGATATAACGGCAGGGAATAGGTCTGGGCGGGCCAGAGGGGATCAGGGCTCGGCAGCCAAGAGCTGCACCCACGGAGGTGCCGGCTTAAGCTGATACGAAGACAGTTTGTACAACCAAAAACTATTCCCAGGACTCCCATTGTTTCCATTGTTTTCTCTTTCTCTAAAATTCCTTGTGACTCATGAGCTACAACAAACAATTTTATGCTTGAGAGGGTGAAGGGCTAATAGCACTGGCTGGAAACGAGGAGGGAGCCCTGCAGACGAGCAGCCAGAGACTCCCCTGGGCTCACGGGGGATAGAGGAAGGGGGTTATGACTGGGAGTGTGTACATGGGACACGGCTGCCAGGATGGCAGGCAGGGGGAAGAGTAGAGTTGAACCAAAACCTGTTATCTTGATGTCAAAAAGCACTCCCACATCTCTTGTGCAGTGACCCACTGCTGCTCGTCCTTCGCAGTGATGCTCGGAGTGTGCTACAGCGAAGTCGGCCGTGCGAGATCCTGCGTTGCTGTGGCGGATGCAGGGGTGTCAGGGAAAGATTGCAGATTTGTTGGGTTTGTAGGAGGGAACAAATTAAAATGCGAGATTTCAGATGCAGGCTGTGGCCAGTCCCTTTGTACCTCACCTGTCCACCTTCTCCCTAGTGAGCATGTTGCCAGCATGCACTCGATTTTGCACAATGAACTTAATTTCTCTTACATTTCGTACCGGTGCTTTGGAAAGTTGGGGTTTTTTTTTTTTTGCAAACTTTTCAGAGATACAGATGTTTTTGTGTATAAACAAAATTGCATCCCGTCCTGGGACTGGGAGCAGGGGTGGTGCTTGTTCCTCTGCCCCAGGAGCAAGGTCTGAAAGCCCCAAGGTCAGCGGGGTGCAGACGCAGGGGAAAATGTGTAATACAATTCCGCTGGCTCGGAAAGCCTGGCTTGGCTGAGCCGCCAGGTCCCTTTGGAGCTGGTTTTCACCCGGGCTGGTTTTCAGCAGGCGCCTGGAGCTGGTGGCCCTGGCTGTGTCCCCGTGCTGGGAGATGCCGAGGCCATGCCGCCTCACCGGGTGTGATCATCTGCACCGGATCCGGCACGGCAATCCCTGGGCTGGCTGCTGCTTTAAAAGCTAATTAAAACCAGCGTTAGACGAGTGTTTCTTTTCGTTTCGATTTAAAGCCCAAAACAGATACAGCTTTTTGGCTCTCACCCAGGAGCTGGTTTTATACGAGCGGAAAGTCGTTACTGTGGGATCTGAATTCGGTGTTTTCAGGTCGGTATTTGGGGCTAAAGGAATAATTGGCAGGCTTAGACCTCTGGGTGCAGTCACTTGAAAAGCCAGGTCCTTGACAGAGCATGTAAAGTGGGAGCTGAATGGTGGTGAGATTGCCAGGCCACTTTATTAGAGGGGTTTGTGAGTGAGTCAGTCAAAGAAGCTGGAAATCGATGCGAGGATTGCACAGGAAGGTGATGGAGAGCTCAGAGAGGGGCTGGGGGGCACGGAGGAGGAGGAACGCTGCTGCAAAGCAGCACAGCCTGGGAGTCCTTTGCTCAGGGTCCCTGATGCGTCACGGCATGCCCCATCCCAGGGGTGTTTCTCTCTGAGATTGTGGCTCAGGGAGGAGCTGAATCCAACCCCTGCCTCGCAGGTCTCTGCTATAACCCCAGGAGCATCCTTCCCCGCACCAGGCTGGATCCAAGTAAAGCATTAAGATGTGAAAATTGGAAGATGTGTTATATTTAATTAGTTTGGGGATTTTTTTTTGAGAGATAAAATCAATGTAGCTTTTGCTTCACAACAGCAAATTACAGTAATAACAAAAAAATATTGATATGTCCTTGGGAAATGCAATGGCTTTGGTGTTCACATTCCTGGACCACCGGGCTGTGCTGGGGAGGCAGTCAGTCCAGCACTGCAAACTGGTGGGCTGAAAGGATGGGGAAACAGTAGAGGTTGGTAATATGGGCAATAACTGCCTAGAAGCTGTTTCCTGCACAAAAAGATCTGGATGGGATTGCGTGTGTGACCAGACAGCTTCTCCACACAGCTGGTGAGACAGCTGGAGCAGCAGGACCTCTGTGTGGTGGCCTGAGCTGCTGGGGGGAGGTCCATGTCCTCCTTGGGCTGCTCTGGTAGAGCCTGGTCCATGATGTAAGGTTGGTGTGATCACACTGGGAATTAACCTGCTGCCTCATGTGTGGGTGATGTGGATGCAGGGAAAATGGGTGGGAAGCGGAAACATGAGGCTGATGAGGTGAGCAGGGACCGAGAGGGAAGTTTTTTCTATGGTCCCTCTCATGTGGAAGTACGAAGGCAAAAATGTCTTGGGGCTTTGCAATTTCATGTTCTTCTTCCCCATCTTTAAAGCAGATGGTAGCAAAGGGCGTTGAGCCCTGGAGTGCATCTGTGAGCATCACTGAAAGCTGCCTGAGGGTCCTGAGCAAGCAGAGGTGATAAAGTGAATGTCTTGGTTTGGCCTTCCCCATTGCTGGCAGATCGATAGGCAATGAACTGGATCCCGCTGCCGGGTGGGAAGGAGAGGCCGGAGCCTGGCCAGGGCTGTGGCGGGAGCAGGGCAGCCTGGCCTCAGAGACAATTTGTCAGCTTCTGCGGACAGGGAGAAACAGTAAACACTCCTATTGAGGGAAAATTGCTTGTTTTCTGGTACCCAACTTTCTCTTCACCGCCAGGTCCTCGGTTCATCAGTGCCCAATTTACCCTTTATTTGGTTTTCATAAATAATTCAGAGGAGTTTGAGTAGAATAATTGAGTCTTTTCCCAACCCTAATCCCAGACAATTCAAAACAAAAAGACATTTAGATTACAATTTGAGCATATTAGCTGTTGGGAGATTTCCAGACAACTGATCTGCTTTCCTTTACAATTTCTGCGCCGTTCTATCATTTCTAAAGTGTTCTGCTTTGATAGTTAATAATTTGAGCATTTCCAGTTCTTCATGAAAAGACAGAGGCATCGCTGTGATAAAGTGCGGGTGCGCGTGCTGCCGTTGGATGGGTGAGCTTATCTGTTTTCCAAGAAGGACTAAATAAATGAAGCACTGAGATTGCAAATCCAGCCTGCGATGTGCCTTATCATCTTCAGGGAAATAGATACAATCGTGCTTATTTGGCTTAAAATTAAAACTAAGCTTCTACGCCGATGTGAGCTGAAAACCCAAAAGGGATGAATTTGGGGAAGACTTAATGCAGGAAAACACAAGCCTGGGATCTGTACCATGCAGAGGGGAGAAATTACACCAAAGGCAGATCCCATTGCTGCATTTTCCAACACGAAGGCTGTGAGATTTGCGTGGTGGTGTGCCGAAGGGTTTTGCATCTGCCAAGGATGTTGCGAAGCGTTGGTGAGGCTGGTCCCACTGGTGCAAAGCAGTGGTGAGCAGCATGAGATGCTGCTGGAGCGCTGGACCACTGAAGCCACGAACCCAGCAAACAGCCAAGAGCACCAAAGAAGTAATCTAAGTAATATCTATAAACAAAGCAAAATGCTGTTAGGATTGGATGGAGCTGTTTATTTCCTCTCAGGGAGGACCAGGGCTCCCCAGCATCGCTGCCAGCTCCTCCCCAGGCTGGCTGCATGACATGGGCTTGTCAGTGCAGGCTTTTCCATCTTTTGGATTTGCATGCTGTGAAAGGGTGATGCCATGCTCCTGCGCCCTGTGGGTGTCCTCAGGAGGCGACTGAGTTGGTGGAGGGCACTTACATGTCAGCAGGGTCCAGTCCAGGGAGTTTTGAAAAACCTCTTGTGTGCCCAGCACCTTTGGAAAACCATTCCTACCTGGCTTTGCCCATGAATCCCAAGGGCAAGTGTCTCCAGTTTGCAAATGGAGCGGTGTATAAGTGCTGCAGCACTGCTGGCCCAGGGCCGGTAGTCAGAGTGGGGAAGTGGCACCAGCCCTGGATGCTGCCCCTGACCACGCGTGGTCCAGGCATGGGGGAGCATCTTGTCCACCAGAACAGAGCAGTCTGAGATGGGGAGGCTTGCTTGGGTTTGTGTTATCCTCATCGGTGATGGGCGCTGAAATGGGGAAACGGAGATGCCGTTTGCCTGAGTGGTGACCCTGGCAGTGCAGGGGGGTGAAGAAAAGGGCATATTTGTACACTGTGTTTTAGAAAATGAGCTACAGTGAGGTCACTTTGCTTGTTTTGATATGCAGACACACAGCACTGGAAGGACTACAAATTCTCACGTATCCCTTCTCATGTTTGATTAACATTTATCTTTTTTTTTTTTTTTTAAATTTCTCATGCTGGCAACACAGTAAAAGGTCGCTGTGGTGTCCGTAACCAGACATTTGTAGCACATGGAGACTTACAGGGACCTGATCTTTCTCAAACTCAGTCTAATTCTGACTGTAATATGTGGGCTGTTAATTACGTTTATTGAAGGATGCGCTGAGACTGTGTCTGGCCAACTCAAATCAGGTTTATATAGATGTTGTCAAGAATGTCTCCAGGCAGATGCATCAGGAGGAAGGTACCAGTACAATTCAGAGAGGTCCCAACATAGGAAAGGTTGTTTGTGTATTATATTTAACTCTAATTGGGTTAGCAGCTGAGACTCTGAGGATTAAACAAACTGACCTAAATACTGGTCTCAGTGGTCTTAGTTAATGTCTAGTTTCCTGCGTCTCAGCCAATTTGGTTTCCCAAATACTCTCCAAAGTGTCTTATCTTTGTATCGAAAGTGTAAAACCATATCATATCATTTACTGTGGTTCTGATGAAGCCATGTGCATTTGGAGAATAGATTCTGCAAACAGATTAAACAGCATGTAAAGAAAACACCTGGTCCATTCTGGTAAGGCAGAAGGTAAGGCAGGCATAGCAGGGATGGAGTGGACAGAGCGGGATGGTGTCCAGGTGTGATTGCTGGCACCCTCGGTTATTATCTCAGCTAATAGCAGATGGTAGAGAGGAGAAATCATCCGTTTTCATTTACAATTTATTTTTATGCTGCAAGAGGCAGGGTTGCTGGAGTCATTGCTGTCAGGCAACCCTCTAGAAGGAAAGCCTTATTTACCGTGAGGGATTTTGGAATGAGTTTTTGATCTTAGTGTGTTGAGGGAAGGTGCTGCAGGGCCAGCAGTGGGATGGAGAACAAGCCCATGCACTGCCCGAGGGGCTGGGGGTTTTTTGTAGAGGAGAGGTCCAGTGTCAGCTTCACGGGAGGTTTATTGAGTCAGGAAAAATCTCCATGGCTGTGAATGTGTAAGCAGGCTCCTAGATCACCTTTTAGTCAGATATTTTCCAGCTCTAGCGTAACCCATCCTGGCTTTTTGCCTTTACTCCCACAGCTTCAGTCATGTCAAGAGCATCATTTTCCCCCAGTAATGATGAATGTGGAGATGCCCAGTTGCTGCACAGCCCTTGGTGTTTGGAGCAGATGTTCCTGTAGCTCTGTTGAAAACATTGATCCCCTAAGAGAAAGCAGCCTGTTGTTTCCTTAGTTTAAACCTGATTTTCGGTCCGTGCCTCGGCCGAGCTTGTACCCTGCGGGATTCACATCTGCCTGGGCTGGTGGATCCTGGGAGTGCTGCAACCATGGGGGTTCTTGGTGCTGCCTGGCCAAGCAGGGGAGTCCCTGCCTGCACACTTTGTTCTCCCCAAATCCTGTCTAAATCTCACCTCGAAGGTGACATAAAGTGACAGCTCAAAGCCATGCTATCAGGGATGCAGGCACCAACATGCTGTCCCCAGGTCAGCATCCCTGGGTGTGCACCCCGCTTCTGCCAGACTCCTTCACTCGTGTTTTGTTTTGTGTTTTTTTCGTTGCAGGTTTTCCGTACGGATCTGATCACAGCCATGAAGATCCCCGACTCCTTCCAGCTGAGCCCTGACGAGTACTACGTCCTGGCTGATCCCTGGAGGCAGGAGTGGGAGAAGGGTGTCCAGGTGCCGGCAAGTGCCGAGGCCATCCCAGAGCCTGTGGTCAGGTAAGCGAGCAGGGTTCCCTGCAGGGGATCCCCTCTGCCTAGCAGGGGACACACTAGCTCATAGAGCACATCAAGGGGACACAGGGGAACCCCGGGCTTGCACAGGGATGCACTGGGACCTCCCACCGCATGCTGCCATGGGTTTTCTGAAAGTCCTTCTCATGTGTGCGCAGGTTTTTTCAGGCAATGACAAGGAGCTGTGCCAGGCGGACCAGCTTCTTGTTTGCTTTTGATCGGGGAATTTTAAAAAGATGCGAGAAAATTAAAGGGAAGGTAAAAAAATACCAGTAAAAAACCACCCAGAAGGTCAGCCTCTGCCTGGCTGGTTGTTGCATCTCTGTCTAGAAACACGTGGCTGTACCGCTGATATGTCATGGAAAGGGTGCAGGAGTTGGCCCTTAAATTAAAAACTTCCGTCTTTACCATGTAGGCTGTTGGTGCGTATTGGAGACGTGATGGGCATGCTGAGATTTGGGGCTTGGGAAAAGGAGCCCAGCGAATAGACAGGCATCTCCCAGACCTTGTAGAGACGACGTCTCTCGGCCTAGATTGGTGTCTCAGTAGCTATTTTAAAATAGGGAACTGAGTTTTAAAATAGACACTTAAACAGCTGCTCGGGCAGAAAAGAAACGAGGGGGAGCAGCTACTCATTCACCATGTGTGGGGAAAAGGCTGATGCTGCCTGGTGGGGAAAACCAGGCGGGTCAGGAAGGAACCCCAAAACCTGCAGGGTTGGACCTGAAGCTTGCAGGATTGGACCTAAAAACTCCCAGGGTCAGACCCCAAAACCTGCTGGGTTTTGCAGCTCCCATGCACTTGCTTCATGGTGTGTGACCCTGGGCGTGCATCCTGCAAAAGCATCATGTGGGCGAGATGCTGGGGCTGCGGGGGGATGTGTTTTGCTTGGGGGTTTGGGCAGGGTGTGAAGCCCAGCAGAGGCTCTGCGTGTCCCACAGCCCGAGCAGCTGCTGCCGCAGCTGTCCACCCTGCTTCTCAAGTAAACTTTTGTGTACGCTTCCCCTCCTCCCCCGGGGAAAACGGAGAAAGAAATGAAACTTTAATGAGTCTGAGCACATCAAAAGGGAAGTTGTAAAGGGGACTGTTGAGTTGATTTAATCCTTGGGGTAGGGGGGGCGGAACTGTGTGTGAAATATCCTTTTTTAATTGTCTTGGCTAGCTAACCGCAGTCTGGACTCGCAAGTGACTGCTCCCCAACTGAGGGCTCACCCCAGTGCTATTTCCAGCTGAAAAGCGAGAGCTGGATGCTGCAGGGCTGGCAGTGCCCATGTAGAGCCAGCCTGAACAGCGGCTGCCCATGGGCGCTGCTTCCCAGCCTTCTGTTGGGTGGGTTTTGCATCCCAGCCCTTGCAGCCAAGGGGCTGCCGGAGTGTGGAGCAGGCTGCAGATGTGCCCCTCTGCTTTTCTCCAAGCCCTTGTTTTAGGAGTTCCCCCATGGCAGCTCTGCCATTGCTGCCTGTTCCCATGCACTGGTGTGGATCATCCCCTCCAGGTCCCCATCCCACCCTGTCGTGCTCTGGCACCAGCCCTTTCCCAATGTATTTCACATTTTTTGGGCCACTCTCATGTCTCCTCTCAGTCCTCTCTCCTCTAGACTGAACAGATCAATTCATTTTAAGGTGTCAAAGGTCTTGTTTTCTGGAGTTGTGAACCTTTTTGTTCCAGGCTTCCCCTGGTTTTCCCCATGTCACCACAAGGACATGCCCATGGGCTTCAGAGGGGACATCAGATGCCCCACCACAGCCTGGTGCTGCTCACTCACCTTTAGCTTGGGTTTCACTTCCACCGTCAGTGGAATAACCCCTAATTTTTAGGGTTATTTTGCTCATTTGATTATACTCAAGCTTGGTGCTATTCCACAATCCTTGATGAATTACCTCTTGCAGTAGTTCCAGCTCTTTCTTCAGTTCCTCAACACTGTTTTGATTTCAAACCTTGCTTTGCAAAGACTTTGTGTTTTTCCCCTTTGTCAGAGTTAAACTCAACAAACTGAGAAGCTTACCCCGTATCTACATGAGGAAACCTGGCCCTGCAGAGGTCTGGCACAGCCCAGACACCAGGGATCATCTCCTCATAGGTAGCGTTGAAGCCTTGCTAAGTCAAGATGGGTCTCATCTGCTGCTCTTCTGTCCACCCACTGCAGGGGTCCCATCCCGTGTCAGATAGTTCTTATTCTGTGCTCTTTTATCCGTCTGTTCATACTGATTGCTTATTTATGTGTTTCACTGGTTTTCCCTGAGTTTTATTTTTAAGGGCAGATAATGTGTGTCGTCTTCTGGTCTTCTGAAGTCCGACCTGAAATCTGTGATCTCTAATGAGTATCGTGAGTAGCTCCATCACTCTCGGCTAATCCCAGGTGGATTTCGGCAGCCTCTCCGGGCTGTGACGAGCCCTGCTCATCCCAGGCTGCCACGGCATTGTGCTGCTTCCCCACAGCATCAGCGTCCTCAGAGGTCTTTCCTCTCTTCTTGCTCCGTCTGTCTGTCCTGTGCTGTGTCTCATCTGCGTAAACCATCTCTGTTTGCTAGCAAGACAGCAAGCATGGCCTTAAAGGCTTTGTCCTTTGCCTGAAGCCCATTCGGGATATTTTGCCTTCGCTACTGCGATATGAGGGGAATGAAGAGCTCATTTTATGGCAGCATTAATAGTTGTACCTGGTTTGTGGCCATGATGCACGTCCCAGGGGGACAAGTGGTGACACTGCCAGATTATTTTTAATCAGGACAGCATCTCTCCACATGCACACCAGAAGGCACAGCAGAGGTGGGTGTGCTCCCCCCAAGCAGTTCTCCCTCCGATAGCATCCCTGCCCTCAGTCTTTTCCCACTTGGGTCTCGATGTGGGAGCTGGGGATGCAGACAAGCAGCGCTCGGGCTGCCACAGATGGATGAAGACTGAGGTCCCTTTCACATCTCCAGTGTGAGACAACTCCCTCTTGCAGCATCCCCTCCTCTGGAGAAATGTCAAGTATTTTAACACGAGAGATGACTATATTTCATTTGCCTAAAGAGAGCAGCCTTATAAGGCCTCACGACTCCATTTATCTCCCTAGGTTAATCTGACTTGATTTGCCCCCATCTCCATCCTGGCAGCAGCAAGCAGGCACCTCTCTGGGCCCACCTGACCTGCTGCCTTCACCACCCTGCACCTGCTTTTGCTCCAAACTTCCCTTTTTCCCTATTCAAACAAAAAATTCACACAGACCTGAAGGATCCTCCCTGTGTCAGATGTGTGCAATCCAGATTCCTTTCTCTGCTGAAAAAAAATTCCAGCAGTGATATTTTTTTTGTAGATTGGGAAATTTGGAGCCCAGCAGGTGCAGCTCTTCCTTTGCTACCCCCTCACCTTGGAGGTGTAAGGCGTGGGTGTGACAGGGTTTTGCGGCACAGGGAGTGGATGCCCATGGCCATCCAGACCTGATGTTGTCACTCCTGACAGCCGTTTCAGTGTGAAATTCCTAGAGGGAGGCAGGGGGCGGAGAAGCCACTACGGCTCTGGGACTTGGAGAGCAGGCAAACGCTGCCTGAAAAATAATCCTCAGCCCATCATCCTGCGACCCCGGGGGTCCAGTTCCTGGGCTGAGCGTTTGGCAGCAAGCAGATGTTGCTGCGGAGGGTGCAAGAGTTGTTTCCCACTCCTGAGATGGGTCTCACCCTGTGAAAGGTGCCATGTATGCAGCCGCTGCTGCTCTTTTCATCTCCTGCCTGGGCGCTTGGAAACCAGCTCTTCCTACCCGCAGCCTGCCTCTAGGTTTTGTGCCTCCAAAGCTGAAAATCAGATTTTTTTTTTCAAACATTTTATTTTTCTGGAGCTCTAAAATGTCAAAAGCTGGGGGTGAGGCAGAAGGAAAGAGCTGTTTTTTAAGGAATGCTTTCCCCAGCAAGCAGCTGTCTCCAAATGCCTCCACCAAGAGCCACCTTAAACTCGAGGGACCTTTCTAGGTTAGCACAAATCGCAGTGCAGTTGTGAGGAAAGCAGTGGGGGGAAGAGGTGCAGCATCTCTTGGCTGGGTATCCCGGGAGGCAGGGATGCTGCCGATGGCCGCCCGTGTGCCAGGGTTATCAGGCAGCGCAGGAGATCAGCTGTTTCCTCTCCACATTCATTTCTGGCTCATCGCTACTGAAAAGGGTTTTATTTTGTGTGGTAACACGCCTGAGAATTGTCCAGAGCTTGAAGGGCTCCAGTGTGGCAAGAAAAGCCGCTGGTGGTTGGATCAGAGCAGAGGAATGAGGAATGGAGGCAAATTTCCCTTCCGACAGGCAGGGAGGGCAGGCGGGCACCCTCTGCCCACACATCTCCAGGTCACCCACCCTGGGACGTGGGTGGTGATTGCAGTGCACCCAGTGATGACACTATGTCCCAGCCATGGTACAGCCCATCTCTGTTAGAGCCCATAGCTGAAGGGTCTCCACTGACTTTCCAGAACCAGAGGAGCCTTAAAGCCCCCGTGTGAGCTCTACAGTTACTTTACAATTGGGTAAACTGAGTTATGGAGATTTCTACCGTGAGTCAGTGATAGAGTCAGGTACAAGGTCCCAGTCCTCATTGTGGGGGCACAGTTGGGTGCTGGATGCAATATTGGGCCATCTCAGCATGGCTTAAGGATTAAGCAAGGTAAGGTAGAGGAAAGAGTAATCACAACAGTTTTGGAGCACTGAGGCCGTACCACTCCTGTTGTAAATGGGAGAGTGAAGCTTTAGATGAGCTTTGTCTTCTCAGAGCCACACCATGATACACACAAGAGGAAAGCAGGCCTTGCTTGTTCGCCGTGGGTGCTCCTAAGAAGCTGTAAAGCCCTTTTTGCAGAGCTGTTTTGCTGGGACCCAATCCGGGCTCATCCTTCCTCACTGTAAGCGATGCTGGTGCCGTGCACAGCAGCGCATGGAGCTCCCTCGGCAGAGCATCGCTCCGTAAAGCAGCAGCACCTACATGGGATATTATGCACTTGTATGGTTTTTAATTCCTCCTTTATTTAATGATTTAACATTTTTGGCATGTGGCTCCTTCCTCAGGCTGACAGGGATGCAGGCAGGATCTAGAAGTGGCTCTTGGATCTCACATTAAGCCACATTAGTATGTGCTGTAGATTCTGTTTCCTGTGAATTTGCACACAGCGGGAGGACGAGCAGGAAGGCTCCTTCGTGCTGGCAGCCTGCCCAGATATTCTTGGCGTTGCAGATCTATACTTGCATCGTCGCTGTGGCCCCGTTTTAACTGAAAACAGAAAGTGCTGTGGCAACAGGACGGCACAACCTCTGCGAGTACCAAGTCAGTGACGGTGGTGGCACCAGCGCAAATGCCGTCTGCCACGTCAGCACGGTGTTTGTGTCGCTGTCCTGTCCTCTGCCCTCGGGTCCCCTCTGGCCCCTCTTCTCCAACAGCCACACACGCAGGTAGGGCGGCTCCTTGCTGGGCTGGCTGTGCCCAGGCTATGATGTGGAGCTGCCTGGCACTCAACTCTTGGGGACTATGTTGCTCTCTAGTGGACTCCAGTCCCGTAAGGAGTTAACCCAACATCTCCAGGAGGCCCAGCAGTTCCTTTAAAGGGTGCAGAGTTGTTGCCAGGTGTTTTGGTGTCACGATTTTGCAAGCCAGCAGGGATAGCCCAGCATCATTACACAAGGAGGGATGCAGAGAGGGTCTGTTCAGGGGAAGCGGTGTTGGAGATGATTATATTGGGGTGGGGAGAAAAATTAACTGGTGCACCAGTAATGGGTGTAGGACTGGGGCATGTCCCTGCCCTTCTCCATCTCTGCTCTCAGTGAGTGGACACCTTGGCTTATCCTGGCAGGGCTGGATGCAGCATCCAGCATGCCCAGTGCCAGGAGGGAGCGGTTCCAGCAAAGAGAGAAAACAATACTGGGAGCCATCTCTGGTGCCCTGTGTGGGGTGGTGGCAACCAGGAGCTGTGGCCAGGCTGGGCCGGCAGCAGTGTGGCACCATGCAAACATCCCGGCAGTGCCTGGACTTCACCTCTGCCTCTGCTCTGCATGCAGCGGGAGCCCTGGACGGCAGCCAGGCTGTCTCCTCGCGGCAGCACGGCTCCCAGCCCGGGGAGGGCTTCCCGAGGCTTCGTTCTCAGCGTGTACTCGATGAACCAGCACACTTTGTTCTCGAGTGTTGAGATTTGACTTCCTCTCCTCGGTCGGCGATGCAGCCTGGCTGTTGACTCATCAGCAGCTTCCCTTGGGCTTTGCTGCAGAAGGGGCATGCAGGATTCTGCAGCAGTTTGTGTATCTTTTGGAGCACAGCTTTGTTTTTTTTAACATGATCTTTCCTTTTTTTTTTTCCTCCTTTTTTTTTTTCCCTTCTCTACACCTCATCGTGAAAAGCGTATGAGTTTGGGGCTTGCAGATGGCACACTAGCAATTTTACAGAGGGCTAATTCTTGGGTCAGTTATCCTCATCCTGTGGCAGCCTGCCTTTAAATATGCCTGGATCCTGGTTTGCTTCAGAACGACTGTATGCTTCCCTTTTAAGATCTGAGACTCTGCTCTGATCAAAAGAAGTAAGAATCCCAACTGCCCTAGGCCTAAATGATTAGATCACAAGCCCTGGGCTGTGGGAGTGCGGGGAGGGGAAAGCTCACTGCTTGCTCCCCACGCTGCTGGGGGCCCCCGGGAGGACTCTTGGCTGCAGAGAGGATGGACTGGCCACGGGCACTGAGCAAGGACGGCGAAACCCACCCCGTGATGTAACATCAGTGAGTTCTGCAGCCGGGAAAGGGAGGTTTCCAGTCGGATCTGCTCAGGCAGCCCTTGTCCCTGCAGGCAGCGAGGGGACAGGTTGTTTGCAGGGTGGTCTGTCCTGCCAGTGTTTAAATACCTGATTTAGGATGGGGTGAATCATCTCTATGGTTTGTTGGTTCAGAGGGTCTGGGCTGTGCAAAAGGTGGTATCAGTGATGTAGAGGATTGTTGGTTGGTGTCCCGTGCCTTTGAGTGCTTTGCAGAGGAACAAGCCTGATTTACTCTGCCTGTTACTTGTAATCGTTTCTGGTTTACAGTCTGCTCAACAAGTTCTCGTGTGGGCTTTCAGTAAGTCCTCACCTTTATTAGTTTGCGACGGGAAATGTGTTAATCCAGCCTGTTCTTACCCAGTACCCAGCCACTTGGACTTTTATTTCAGATGTCTGCTAATCCTCCCAGTGGATGCCTGTGGTTTATACTAGATCAAGCACAGAAGGTCAAGTGTATTTCACCAGTAAAGGTATAGAGCAAGCGGGCTTGATTCCTGCTACTCTGTAACGAGGTTTTATGGCTCTCGGGACAGACTTCGGTTTGCTACAGCCTTGAGAGCCTCCACATCTCACTCCATCACCTCCGTTCTCCATCCAGAACTGTGAATTTAGTGAAGACCTAGGCAAACCATAGCAGATCTGCTCACTGCTGCTCACAACCGCAGCAGCAATTAAATCACCTCATAGTTATTTAGTGCGCCTTGTGTCCCCATTGAACAGTACTAGAAACTATTACTTTTAAGCGCTCTTCAGAGGGATGGGAGGAGCAGGACAGCCTGGCAGTGGGATTAGTTGCCCAGTTCTTGCTTTACCGTGTTCCCAGGACCCTGGTGAGGTGGAGAAGAGCTGGTAGGTGGGTTTTTATTCAGTGCAAACCTTGAGGAAGGTCTGGAAAGTGCACCAAAACAAGCTTAGCTGCATAGCAGTACATGGATGAAGAGGCAGACAGATCCCTCCTGGTTTTGTGGGATGAGCTGTGCGCTGCTTCAAGTGACTCAGCGTCAGAACTGCTCTCCAGTGTTTCAGGGTTCAGTGTTAGTGCAGTGACTCAAAACACATTAAAAAAGGCTGGATGCTGCCTTTTCAAATCCCTCAAAGCTTTGTTTTCACTGGGTTGGTTTTGTGTGAGGAGACCCGTGTGTGGCACTGTGCTAATCGCAGGAATAGGCATCTTCGTGCCTGTTTGAGCATTTTGGAGCTCAGCTCCATTAGCAGCAGGGTCCGGGGGGATTTGACCGATTCCCAAGCTGCTGTCCCTGCTCAAAGTCTCCGTTGCTGCTCCTCGTTATTAGGTGGATACAAACACGAGGGGAGCTGTTTGTGTTACTGAAATAATAGTGGAAACATTATCTGACTGAGATAATTAATTGCAGATGCTTTTAATGTTAGTGTCTTGCCTTAAGTTACATGAAGAAGCAACTTTTTTTGTCTTTTTATATCCAGAAAACATACGCTCAAGTGTCCTTGACTTCCCTAGTAGCAGTTCCAAGATATATATTGCTTAAATAGAAGTGAGCAGGACACCAGCAGCCTGCTAGCAGGTTTTGGAGAATGTTGGTGTGCAGTGCAGGTCCTTGGGGGGCCACCATGTCCACCACTGGCCCAGAGCACCAGTGGTGCTCTGGGAAGAGAACAGCACCCATGGGTGCAGGTGCTGGCTCTGCCCAGATGGCCTGTGGGGAGTGGGTACTGCCTGAGCATCCTCTGCAGCTGCTGGGGGCATTGAGGACCACCAGGTTTTGCTGGGTTTTGGAGCCAGAAGGGGCAGAGCCCCCTCCTGCTGCCTTCAGTGCTGCTGTTAAGGAAAGGAATATGAAGAAGATCCTTGTGCAGCATCAGAAATGATGTGTGTATTTTGCTTGCAGCCCAGCCGCCACTTTTGTCTAGTCAACCAGAAAAACATCTGCGTTGTGTTGTTCCAAGCAGCCCACCAGCAAACCGCTGCCTGGCCCTGCGGCCAGGCTTTTCCTCTGCACAGAAGTTGTGCAGATGAAGCCTGCTGTGAAATGGTGCCCGTCCTCTCCTCTGCAGATGCCGCTCTGCAGCTTCCCAGCCACCTGAGTGCTTGTTTACCAGGTCCGTTCTCTGGACTACAGTGAAATGATTTTCTGGGCACTGAATCAGTGTTGAGACTTAAATAATTCATTGGTTGAGCTAAATCTTGCTGAGATTTAGGCTGGAATATGAATGTGAGAAAGACAGGGACATCAACACTCTGGTCTTTATCTAGTCTGCTGAGTACCAGACTTTTTATATGGTGATAAACAGCTCAGAAGCTAAATTGGAAAAGCTGTCTGGGTTTAACAAGATGGCTGTTTAGTGCCTCCTGTTCACTTGTTTTCCTCTTTTTATCACATCAAAGAAGAGTGAATCACTTTCTCCTTAGAGGATTACATTATTCCAGAGGCATGGAAGGACCCACTCTGGCTACAGGCTGTTACTGGAGGAGATACTGCATGAAGAGGGGAAAATGGAGCATTTTTCTTATTGCACCTGTTAATTGTAATTTAAGGCTTCAGCTGCATTTCTGTAAAACTTCCTGAACCTGCCTGTATAAATCCTCAAGCGCCAGCAGCCCGTGAGGGGCCACCCTACCCTATCTTTGGCATTTTGCACAGAAATGGCATTGTCACGGGGGGATTTCCAAACCCAGGCAGGGGTGGTCCAGGAACCAGGAGGAGTTTCCCAGCTGAGACGTGTGCACAATATTGGCAACAGCGGGCACTGAGGCTGTGCCGGGGCTGAGGGGGTTTTAAAAGCAGATAATGATCATTTCTGATATTCACTGCTTGGAAAGCGCTGAGTGGCTGGAGTTCAGCTGGAAAAAACAACAGCAAAAGGGATGGTGGATGTCACTGAGACGCGCTGCCTTGGGCTCGTCCCTGCCTGGCAAAGGATGCCGCAGTCACTGGCACATCCCAGGGTCCCTCACACATCCTGGGGTCCTTGATGCCTCTCAGGGGTCCCCTGACGCATCAGCGCAGGAGGGATGGGGTGTGCAGCCTGCGCAGCAACCCAGGATTACATCACCGGGAGCCATGCTCACTGGCTGCTGGTACCCGGAGGGCAGGACATTGCTGCAAGCAGTGTTAACCCCTTCCTGAGCATCTCCGTTGCCATTTGGGTAACACAAAGGGACCTTCTTGGGACTAAACGTGTGCCATCCGTGTCTGTGCAGCAGGGGGGTGCCTTCTGGGCACAGGTGCTCCTGTTACAGGACTATGGTGGATCGTCCCAGGGCCAAATCCAGCTGCTTTGTTCTCCCAAAACAGCAGCAGGAAGCTGAGCGAGAGCTTCAGAGCTGAACCAAGTGTTTACTGCCAGCGTAGGTTTTTGGGACAAGCAGTCTACTGAAGGTTCAGATTATATTGGGAGAGTAGTGGCAGCCCTGCCACCCATTGCCCACATTGCCAGTGGTGGTGATGAACTGTGTGGCGACACTGGGCTGCTTGCTCCAGCACAGATGCCCAGGGAAAGGGTTGATGTTATGTTTTCTCCATCAACTTTTTTTTTGTCTGGAAATGTGCTTGTTACAGCCCCTGACATGAGGATAGCCTACAAACGGCATGCAGCGGGGTGGCAGACTGGACCACCAGACCAGAACTGCAGGTACCCCTTCCCAGACCCACCTTTGACTCCTAGGCTGAGCCCTGCACCCGCAGCCCCGCTGTCACGTACATACAAATTTTTGTGGATTTGCAAAGACCGCTGCCAAATCTTGAGGGGTCTTGGCTCCAACAGCCAATGGGGAAATACTGCAGGTTCTTACTTTTCTGAACAAAGTGGTTCCAGCAGTGCCAGCTAAAATGAGGCTTTAATTCTTGTTTGTTTATTTGTTTTTGAATCAGAGAGTTTGGTGCCAGCGGCCTGGCCAGATGCACTGTGTCACCGCTCTCCTCCCCAGGACCTCCCCCGCTCAGGAGAACACCTTGGTAGATGCCAGGTACCAGTGGTTCCTCTCACGGGGTCCCAGGTCACTGGTTTCAGGTCTCCTGCCAGTGGTGACAGCAAGGTGCCCACAGGGCTGTGAGCTCTCAAGCAGGTAGCTGGGATGTCCTCAGTGTCACCTGGAGCATCTTCAGTTGAGGAGGAGAGTGGTGAAGTGCACAGGCACCCATTAGCACCGAAACCCAGATCCTAAAGATGCTTTTAAGCTGCTCCTCCAGCTGGTCCAGCCAGCTTCCATGCCAGTCTGAACATCAAACCAGTTAATTTAAAACCTAACTCATTTAATATCTTCTTGGCATTCCCTTTCTTCTTTCAACCCAGCTTTAGGAGTATAGTTTTTGGCTCATGGTTTTACAGACTTTACTAGAAGCCATAGAAGTGGAATAAGTAGGCATAACATGGTAAATCTGGACCTGAATATGCTGGGGGGTCACAAAATCGTGTGTGCGGGTTGCAGCTCATTACTGTGACCATCCACCACCCCATCCTTCACTCTTATGCACCCGGGCTCTTTTTCAAACATCTTAAATTCTGCTCTGCTATCGAGAAGCAATAGCATCTGTAAAATCTATTCACTTAAGTTCATAAGAAGATTGGGCATCTGGTCTGAATGGCCTGCTAGATAGTATTTTAATAAACAGAAAATGAAAATCATCCCTTTAAATTGCCTTTTTAAAGTCATCATGTGCTGCAGGAGAATTCCCCTGTGAGCGGAGCTGGCGGTAAGAGCAGTATCAGCATCCGCTGGAGGTTGCTGGCAGAGTTATCTTTCCACTGACTTTCCTAAGCTGATTTATTTATGGACACTGGGCAAGACTAATTTAGACTGGAACGTAGGTAAAGAAAAGATGACTGACTAAAGCCTTCATTGTAACAAAGTGTTTTCAGAAGAGAAACACTACACAGAATTAATTATTTCTGTCTAACATATTAAAGGAAGCATATAGAAAAAAATGCCTTCTCCCTTCAGCCAAGTGAAGCATTGAGTTTACAGGGATGATTAACCATGAAAATTTGCTGAGTATATTTTATTACTGTGTAATCTTCTCCAGGGATAGATGTGATCCTCAAGAGTGTTGGGGTCCACTTACTCCTTTTCCTCAAGTGCCCTTGAGACCCACTTTCAGACTAATGGCCTCAGGTTTGTTGTGCTTTTCAGGCTGATCCCAATTTTCAGCCCTTCGTTTAAATAAGCCCTTGATTGATACAGATATTTTAAAAAAATGCTGTGTCTGTCTGGATAAATAAAGGAGTAAACGCTCCTCCAGTGTAATTGAGCTTCTGCAAGTGGTTCAGCACTTGGTGGAGGCTTTGCCGTAGTGGTGCAGGGAGAGCCACAGCATCTGAGCGGTGGCACATCACCAGCAAACACCAGTCCCAGCAGCTGGGAACGTGTGTGGTCCCAACATCAGCTTGGGTAATGAGTCACCTCAGCACATCACAGAGCAAGGCCATGCGTTGCCCTGCTCCCCTTGTCGCTGGGGTGGCAGCGAGGGGCTAATGGGCAGCCACCTTGCTGGAGTGCCCTGGCTTAAGGAAGGCAACCAAAGCCACCAGCCGCTCGCTCTGCACCAGCGCAAGGAGACTTATCTCATGGGTGTGGGTCTGCTGTGCTTGGGTGCTCTGTGACAGCACTCAGATGCAGGGAAAGCCATCGTGCTGCCATGGAGCTGGGCAGGTCCATCCTTCCCAGCATTGCGTCCTCTGCCATGGGGGCTGGAGGGGTGAGCAGGGCTTTGGGGATCATTTCAGTGGGGAGAGTGGGAATGGTGTTGAAGAGTACTCGCAGGATGGAGGGCCAGGGTGTTTTTCCTCAAAACCAGCATAATTTGGGAGCATGGTGCTCACTGTGCTCTTTAGCAGCACACTGTTTCTTTTTTACTTTCAGTAGAAGTGGCTTTTTTAGCTGAGTAAAACTTCAGGGTCCAGCCAACAGGTTTCTGCTTAAATTTTTTAAGGCATTTTTTGAGATTAAAGAAAATATTTGTGTTGCTGTAATAGGGTAATGATTCTCTGTAATACACCTGCATTGTATTAATTAACTTTCAGGCCATGCCGTTTGCTTCTGTAGTGGTTTCCTTTCCTGCTTTGGCATTATTTATCCTCTGCCTGCTGCCTAGTTTGGTGGTGGTCTCTGGTGTGATTTGGGGCTTTTTGGAGCATGTTCTTGCTCTTCATGCAGACCCTGGGTGGGTTGGTTGGACATGCCCTGCTCAGGGTCCCTGGCTGCAGGGTATTCGTGTGTTACCGTCGCCGTTTATTTGGATCGTGTCAGGGCTGACACAACCTGGGACTGAGCATCTCACCCGCTTTGAACTGAGTCTAGGGATGAATAATTAATGCATCAAAACTCTGCAGGAATGGGAAATACCCTTGGAGACGTGTGAAATTCCCTGTGTGCTGCGGAGATCTACTCGTGCAGGAGTTGGTCCCGATGGAGGCAGCAGGTCAGCACAAATGAGCTGGATGGATGAGGAGCGCTCAGCCTCACGAATGCTCTGGAAATGAATTTCCTAGTGCTGCTTTTGCTGCTTACCTGATTACTTCTGCTTTTTTAAAAAGGAGAAAATGTTCTAAACAAGCCAACAGAAGCCCTTCAGTAAGGCTAAAGGGAAATGGGAAAGCTGGTAATTGAGGTAATTAAGAGCTTGACTCCTGCTTTCTCCCCGAGAAAGGAAAAATCAATGGAGCGCCTGGGCGGCTGTGTTGGTGCCATCAGCAGGAGGGGCTGCAGGTGCTCTCCAGAGCTGAGGCAGATGCCAGGGCACAGCACAGTCACCAAGGGTGAGGAATGGGTATTTTCACCCATCTTTAGAAAATCATCGCCCTGAGTACTGCCAGGCTCCTCTGGGCACGTACTGCCTGCCACAGCCCCGGCAGCACTGTGGGCATCCGTTATCTCCCACGTCCCGTACCACAGGCGATGTCTTGCCACCCTGAAGCAGGTAGGAAGTAATGCACCTTCCCCCTCACACCTGAGGCTCCATTAAGAGAGGAAAACTAGAAAGCAGGACTGGAAATAAGAAACAAGGGTTGTTTCCTATTGGACCACCCATGCCTGAACGCAGGACGTGAAGAGTATTAGCATGTCATGCAAAATTTGCTGCAAAAATTGTGTGAGTTGGTGGCATGTGTGCAGCCATCCTCACCACCCAGCCTGGGCTTTTCTTTTTCCACCAAGCAGCTATTTGGGAACACGGATGTTTCCGAAGGGTTTAATCCCTGTTCCTGCATGCAAGTGATGCCCTGATGTCCCTGCTAGCCCCAGCTCTTGGAGCCCAGCAGGAGATGGGCAGGAGCTGCTGGCGAGGGCGGCCTCGGTGGTTTTTCTATTTTTCAAGCTGCGTCTCCACTGCAGTGTGTCTGAGCTGCACAAAGCTTACAGCTTTCCAGGCTCCAATTTTCTTGATGTTGCTGTGGATGAGGAGGGGTGCACAGCAGGGTCTGTTTTCTATATTGCTGTAACTCAAGGCATGGATTTTTCCAAGATTACTCTTTTATATTAAATTGTAGGATCTCTTCCTTCTACTGTTCCTCCTAGCCCAAGGCAGCTGTCTCTGCAGTCATTGATCTTTATAGCTGAACACCAAGAAGCTCTTTGCAGGCGTGTTAGCATGTGTCAAGGAAGAATGGGCTGCTTTTTAGGAACATGGTTTTACCCACTAAAGCAAACCCAGGAAGCGATGGGAGGCTGTGCACCTCTGGGCATTGCGTCCTGCTCTGTCTCCCCAGAGGCTTGGGGTGTCCCATGCGAGGCCCTGGCAGCCTCCAGCATCCCTCAGGGCGGGAGGGATGCTCAGGGGAGGGGGTGTAGCCTCTCGTACTGTCTGCTGTATCATTTTTGAGCCATAAAATCCTCCTGTTTAACCAAGTGCTGTGCATGAATCAAGGGTTTGATCTGGACCAGGCTTCCAGCAGGTCTTTGTAGGTTTATACAAGCTGCCCACTGTATAAAAAATAATTTTACAGTTGTTTCTGAGGTGCTGTTGGGCAGCAAGTGTTGGCACCGCTCGAGTCACAGCTCCAGTGGGGTGGAGTGTCCTGATAAAAGGCACTGCTGTCCCTGCAGAGGTGCAGATCTGGCGCTGGAGCCTCATCTCCCACCCATGCCGATCAGTCATAGCTACGCTAAAGTCATAATGTTCTTTTCAACAGAAAATGAGTGTAAGAGGAGCCAGACCCAAACCTGCGGTTTTTCCTTTCCGATTAGGTGCCCTATGCCAGGTTTCAGCCTCCCTGGATCTGGCCATCGCTGGGTGTGTGTAATCTGTGGGTAAGGTCTTGACGGCAGCGTTCTGTCATTTGGATCTGGGGCAGCATGTGCCCTGGCATGGGCATCACCTGGGGAGGCTCGGGCTGATGCGTTTTCCTCCTCCATGGCTGTGACAGCCTCAGAGGCTGGTTTGGGGCAGGTTTTGTGCCAAGGGTGGGTTCAGTGGTTCTCTTAAGAAGATACATTCATATTAATACTATGTGACTAATAATTAGTAATGGAAGCAAAATGCCATGAGGTAGGAGCTGTGCAGGCAATGTGGGGCTGCAGCACTTGATCCACCTTTCCCAAAATGTGTTTCTCCAGATCGGGGGAGGCACCTGCCCTTGCTGCATTAGCACACTTCAGACCTTCTAACTGAGCGCCAGGGAGCATGTGGAGCATGCCGTTAAAGCTTGGTGCCTTAATTAACCTGATCTTCATCATCAGTGACGTGGTGAGAAGCAAAGTGTCTGTACATTCCAGTTCCCATTAAACCAAAGCAAACTCCATTTAACGGTGCAGTGTTGTAAGGACTGAATGTTGAGCATCTGTACCAGCAGTGCTGCTACCACCAGTGCCTCCATGAAGCTCCCCCTGATCTCTGCATCACCAGGTCTGTGCAAAGATGGCACCTGAGGGAGTCTAAACACACATTCAGGTTTTGGGGGCTTCGGTTGCATTTGGCAGGCAGCTGCGTGACCAGGGAGAGTCACTCATCTCCCATCTCTGAGCATCAGGTTCAGCAAAAATCCTTTACCACAAAACCCGAGGAGGTAGAGCCTGCCTGTACACATTGGGGCAGGCTCAGGCGGGCGCTGGGTCCCTCACACCGGCAGCACCGGGAACACGGCAGCGCAGCTCTTGGAGGGCAGTATCTTATGTACCATGTTAGAGAGAACCCAGAGAGATCTCTCCGGTCTCTGTCAGCGCTCTGTTAGACCGAGTGTGTTTCAGGGGCTGTCAGTGCCGTAAATTACCTGTTCAGGCCACTCCTTTGTATACAGAGCATTAATCTTTGCACTTTTATGCCAGGCTAAAAATACCGTCTCCTTTCTCCAGCTCCCCCAAGCATCCATGGCTGGCCCCGTGTCAGGCTGTCGCCTGTTGCAGCCGGCTGTTGGGTGAGAGCTTGTGTAACGCAGCTTAAGGAAGGCACACAACGCCATCCCCGTGCCTGCTTGGGCAGCTCTTTCCAGGAGGAATGTTCATTGCAGCTGGAGGGTTGGGTTTTTCTTCTGTAAGATGGTGATGCTCAGCCTGTGGCAGGAAGGCTGTGCTGGGCTGAGCAGGACCTGGGCTCCTGGGAGTGAGAGGTTCACTCCTTGGACCAACACATGTTGCACCAGCAACTCCTCTGTATTTTATATTTATATTTTGGGAGCTCCTTAGATGAAAGTCCTGAAGCCTGATCAGAGCAGGCAGAGTTTCAGTGTTATTATTACTACTATCTGCATTAAATACAGATGTTACTGAATCCCCAAGCCCTGTCCTAGATTTCAGTGAGCTTGTTTCAAAATCTGGTGACTCTGAAAGCTGTCTTTTCATGGGGTTATTTTCAGATCCTAAACTGAAACTTGGAGATGTCCTCTGGGCATTGGGGCACAGCTTTATTTTCACTTTATTGGTGGGAAAAGTGAAGCAAAAGAGGCAAGAACAACCCATTTCTTGATATTTCTCTCTCTGAGCAATCAGATTATTGCTTCTCCCGCTGGTGGCTCTGGAAGTGCCTCCAGTGGTCATGACTGTCAAGGGCAGCAATGAAACAATGTGTCTGGAGAAATTCCAGGTTAATTTTCCTGCCCTGCCACGGATTTCCTTCCCGACCTTGGGCAAGGTGGGTAGGGTCCTGTTCCTGAGGGCAGCTGTGCGTGAACTTCTTCCCTTGGCACTTACGGATCTCAGAGCATCTGGTACCACAATTCAGCCAGTTATGTGATGGACACAATGGCTTTGTCCCAGACACAAGAGCACAGGGCACTCGATGCTCTGACATTACCTTACATATCGGGACAGAAGGCAGATACAAATCTTGCAGGGGCCAAGGGGCTTCCCAGCTGGTACTGGTGCAAAAGCAGGGTTGGCTCCGCAGGCTTCTCGTGGCAGAGAAGCTGCTTGGACGGGGCTGACGTGCTGCTGCGGGTTGCTATTTGCTTGTTTGTTTCTTTGCAGCGTCTTTCTGTGTTGACATCTGTGCCGGGAGGTGGTGTTTGGGGGAGGAAACGTGAGCTGTGCAAATGCTGCAGCCAGCTCCAGCTCCCAACCTCGCCGAGATCTGTCAGCTGGCACCACAGGCCACTTTTCATTTCCAGCCCATCCTCTGCTTGCATGTCATTATGTGCGACACTGTTGACGTGTGCATGGCAAGCGTCATGTGTGTTGCCGCGGTGTTGCCAAGAAAAGGCAGAAGAGCTGACAGCAAGCACCTGTTTGCTTTCCGTGCAGGGAGTTTGCAGCAGATGACGCGGCTCCTCTCCCCGTCCCTGTGGTTGCGATTAGAGAGCGCTCGGGATGAGTCTGGCAGACCACCACAGCTCATTCTCCATTGCTGAGCCTCCCCAGGTGTTACCCAGCGTGGTGCGGCTGTGGCACCCCCGCCTGCCTGCAACATGGGGCTCGCTCAGGGGGGCTTAGCTGGAGGCTGTTTTAAATCGGAGGTTGCACTGCCTGCAAACAGTGCCCTGGGGAGACCTGCACAGAGCGGGTTGGGCATCTCGTCTGAGCAGCCCAGGACTGTGCCCCAGTAAATCAGCAGTAGCTGCATGAGGAGTTAATGGCTAGAGGAGTCATTGTTGCTGTTGGTGTTTGGGCCACTGTATTAATTGGGTCTCATTTTTCTCATGTAAATAGTAAATTTCTGTAAATGAATGGCAAAACGATCGCTGTAAGTAAAGTTGCCATGGACTTGTGCTGGACCTGCTGTCAGTGCGAGGCCATCACTGAAATCTGTTGCAGTGGAGCTGCAGGCGAAGAGCCTGGCCAGGGCTGCCAGCATCACTGGGGAGAGAGCAGCGAGCAAAGCTGGGCAACTTCTGGTAACTCATTTTTCCTGCAGTCAAGTCCCAAGCCAGGTGAGAAGCAAAGCACTGGCAGAGCTGGGGCTTCCTCGTGTCCTCAGAGACCTCTGGAGAGCCTTAAGAGATGCCTCTGCTCCCGCTGAGCTCTTGGAGAAGGGCACACGGGGAGAAGGTGTTTGGCTGCTGCTGCCTGGGCTCATGTTTCTGAGTGTAACTAGGACAGAGCATTGCACTGAAATCCATTCTCTGGGTGAAAAGTCTCATCTTTGCAGGGCACAGACATGTGGCAGTGCCAGACCCGGTGCCTGTGTGCTGCCCTCCTGCCCGTGGGTGGAAGGAGCTGGGTTGGCAGCACAGCTGAAACAACAGTGAAGAGCAGGAGCCCTTGCTGTAGGCCTGTCCTTGTGTTTATTGCACAGCTCAGGAGCATCTTGCATTTCGAGGGGCACGGGATGCTGTTTCACAGGCAGAGGGCAGGGATGGGTTGGTGCCAGCAGGACCGCTGGCTCCAGGCAAGAGCATCACTATTGATACCAGTTGATAATTGATCCCAGTCCTGTGCTTGCATGTACTTTCCATGTCAGATTTCCTGGTTTCACAGGCAGGGCAGGGCATTTCTCTTGAACAGGCTATTTCTGTCCTGAAGACCTATTCCTCTGAGCCTCTCTGCAAGCCCCCATGGGGAGAAACAACCCCTCTAACATCAGGGAGAGCAACATGAGGTTGATGCCAGCAGCTGTAGCTGTAGGTTGAGTTATTTGACTCAGGAATCCAAACACGTAGGAGGTTGCTGCCACTAGGCTGGTGGTAATGCAAGGTGGGAAGGAAGAAAGGAGCCACGTGAAGTGGAAAAATGGCTTAATTTCTCATGGTGTGAGGGGGAATTGCAGAGCTCTTGTAAAGCAGGCATCTTCCTGCAGAGAGCCTGGCACAGAGCTGCCCGCTCAGTGCTTCCCCAGGGCCACTCTGCAGTGTGGAGCCATGAGGGGTGCAGGCTGACTCGTGCTGAAAAGCATCAGTGGGTGTTTTGGAAGAATGAGATATGGTGGTAAAGCCTTCATGCAGCACTGATACCGGTTTTATTTCTGATGGGATTACACCACCAATCTGCAGGGAAGAATATATGGAAGCAGGATGGAGGCACAGGTCAAAAAGCAAATTCCTGATTCCCAGAGCACTCCTTCCCCTCATGATGGCACCAGAGGTGGGGTGGGCATGGCAGCATGCAGGGAGCCAGCCCAGGGGAGCTGGAGCTGTGCCGCAGTGCGATGCGGACCAGCCCTTGGCGGCGGGTGGGATGCCGGAGCTGTGCCCCACTGTGCTCTCACCTCCCTGTGCTGCTTTTCTGTGTGACATGGGGAAAAGCACAAACTGTGAGTTTGAGGTCCCAGGAGGGAGAGCTGGCAGCTGGGCTGTGCTCAGCATTTTCTGAAAATCAGCTTGTTTTGGTGCATCCCAACTCAAACCATCTTGTTAGGTGCCCAGACCAGCAGTCTTCTGGGAAAGTGCATGTGACCAAGTTCTGGTACTCTGAGCATCTGAGGCACGGGAGATGTCACCAAGCACACAAAATCACACAGAATCACAGAATCACAGAACGTTAGGGATTGGAAGGGACCTCAAAAGCTCATCCAGTCCAATCCCCCTGCCGGAGCAGGAACACCCAGATGAGGTTGCACAGGAAGGCGTCCAGGCGGGTTTTGAATGTCTGCAGAGAAGGAGACTCCACAACCTCTCTGGGCAGCCTGGTCCAGTGCTCTGTCACCCTCACTGAGAAGAAGTTTCTTCTCAAATTTAAGTGGAACCTCCTGTGTTCCAGCTTGTGCCCATTACCTCTTGTCCTATCATTGTTTGTCACCGAGAAGAGCCTGGCTCCATCCTCGTGACACTCACCCTTGAAATATTTATAAACATGAATGAGGTCTCCCCTCAGTCTCCTCTTCTGCAAACTAAAGAGCCCCAGCTCCCTCAGCCGCTCCTCATAAGGGAGATGCTCCACTCCCTTGATCATCTTTGTAGCCCTACGCTGGACTCTCTCCAGCAGTTCCCTGTCCTTCTTGAACTGAGGGGCCCAGAACAGGACACAATATTCCAGATGCGGTCTCACCAGGGCAGAGTAGAGGGGGAGGAGAACCTCTCTCGACCTACTCACCACCCCCCTCCTGATACACCCCAGGATGCCATTGGCCTTTTGCTTTCGCTGGGCTTACTTTCCTTCTTAGAGACAGGTTTGTACACAGCGTGGTCACACCCTCCACGGCAAGAAACAGGTTGTGTTTGTGAGTTGTAGCTCTTTGTCAACCTCTCCTTCTTTTCTTCCAGGATCATACCCCAGCTGGAGAACTCGCCCTCACAGGTTTCACCAGGCAGCCTGCCTGGCTCTGAGATTTCAGAAGCTACGAGGACTTACTTGCAAGGCATGAGCCGCTATGACCTGGACGAGCTTGATGCTTGCTGGTTAGAACTTCTTAATATGGAGCTCAAGGAGATGGGTGAGTATTGCTGGTTTTTTTAAGTCTCTTTAAGGAACCATGTGGAACAAAAGACCTTGAAGAAGAAATCTTTGTTCAGGCTCTCCAAAAGAGATCATATGGATTGCCACAGGATCTTGAGTGCATTTCAGTGCCTCTCACTCACACAGGGGTTTTGTCACATGCAGGAAGTATGGGGCGAGCCAAATGATAGTGGGAACAGTGCAGTGTGCCTCATGGAGCAAGGAGCTGGTTTGCAGAAGGATGGATAGATCCAGATCACTCAGGACCGTGCTCTGGTTGCGTGACCGTGATCTTCTCCTGTGCTCATCCCTGCAGCACCTGTACTGCAGGAGGGTGTTGATCAGGATGGATGTGTTGACCCTGACTCCTTTTGGCCACATCTGAAAGCATTTCTTCAACCATGGCCAACTGGGAAGATGGAGTTGGAGGAAAGAGGATTTCCTAGTCAAAATGTGTCATTTTCAGAAATGCTGGTTCTGGGTTGTCTCTCCTTTCTCAGGTGTCTCTAAATATCACAGCATCGTGTCACCTGCATCACTGCTGTTCTATCACTGCACAGTCTTCAGATCCATTAGTGCATTTCAGTTGAGTGCTAACAACTGAACTGGGAATTTGACCATTGGCACTGGTGCTTAGCATGGTCTGCTGGGCAGATCTGTTGGCGCAGACACGAGGATGTGTAGCCCTGCCAGACTCTGGAGGGATTTTCCAGTCCTTGTTAGGTAAGGATTGCTGCGGTGTGGTTACTGTCACACAGGTAAAAACAACAACGCAGTAAAACATTCACCTTGTGAGGTCAGGGAAAGCTGAAGCCTGCCTACATGAAGCATTACTCCCCGTTGCAAAGGTCTTTCAAGGGTAGAACAAAGTGTGTTACCTGCTGGAGTGGATGAGGTCTTGCACTGCTGAATGGGGAGACTGTGCTGAGTCTCACCTGGGTGCTGCAGTGATCGGTGAGGTTGCCGTAAGTCAGTCCACTGAGCCTGCACGGAGCGTAAACGGGCTCAGAAGTCAGCCACCACGTTGGTTGATCTTGGTTGCAGAAGATCTCTGCTTTTCTGGTGTACTAATGATTTAGAAGCAAAATTTTTTTACTGTGATCTCTAAGACCTCAAGAAAGTTGTAGAGGCTGCTTTTAGCATTTGGCTAATTATCTGTTATATGTATCCTGTATATTGGATTTCTCATAATACTGATGTTGTGAAGCCCATAATATCACTGGCAAATTGCAGTCAGCTTTGCCCTTATTAACTGGTCCTCTGTTAGCAGCCTCAGCTCTGGTCATTGGCACACCAGGTTTTGAGATACTGGCAGCTACAGTCAAGTCCTTGGGCAGAGCAGAGGGTGCTCCTGGGCATAGCTGAGTGGCTCGGTCCTGCTCAGGTGCCTTACAGAGGATCCATCCTTCCTGATGCTGTACAGCTGCAGTACTACATCAGGAAACCAGTTTCTACCATTGAGAAAACAGTGGTGCTGCCTTGGGAACATGTTGGATTTAGGAAGGGAGCTTGAGCGTTGTCACAGCCATATACCCCTGGTAGCCCTGCTCCTCGCAGGCGCATTGGATGGGCTGGCATCACAGCATCCCGATGAGCACACCCTGTACCCGATGTCAGCACACAGGCGATGCTTTGCTGCTGATCCTCTGCGCAGTTTTGGGCAAGCTGCATTGTTCTTCCTCCAGCTCTTTGTAATTTATCACCTTTTTCAAGGACAACCCCTAGGAAGTATTTGTACAGCACCAGACTGGATGAGACCACGGGCTCTGACAAAGCCCCTGAGCCCTCCTGCTCTAACTCTGGTTGCCAGGGGATTTCAACAGTGGTCATGCAGAGAGCCTCGCTGTCCAGCAGCCTATTTCCAGCCCATTTCTGTTGCTGAAAGAGCCCTGTAATTACTGGCTGAGCCTTAAATATGCTGGGGAGAGAGCAGCTTTGCAAACCAGCGTTTGGCATATGAAATCCACTGCGGATATGGCTTCAGCCTGAAGGGTTCTGATATCTCGCCCCATCCCCCAGCCCTCCCCATTTCTCTAGCAGTACATGAGCTAGTGCATTTTTTTCCAGTGGCTTGAAAAGGAAAACACGTGGCATTGATTAGTAGCCCATCCCTGGTGCTGCGGGGAGCTGGAGGTCCGGCAGGTAGGAAGTGGGATGGGTGCTGGTGACTGAGGGAACATGGTGGTATCCCCCACACCAGCTGTGCCTGGGGCTGCTGAGGGGGCTGGACTGCAGAGGCGGTGGGGTGTCAAGGGGCTTCTTTGGGAGGATGCATTTTCCTGCCTGTGGAAGAGGTGGGATTGGGGTACAGGTAGAGGAAAGCTGTTGCAGGGAATGTGTGGTTGATCCCCTCCTGGGCTGTGCTGGAGCAGAGGCTGTGCTCCCACTGCTCCCCATATGGGAGAAGCCATGCAGCCGGGTGCAGTGGGGGTGGGATTTGGGTGCCCTTCACCGCCCAATGCAGAAGACTGCCACCTGCATGGGTAAGTCTGAAGGCAGTCCATAAAGAGTGCTCTCTATCGGAAGCCCTCAATGACATGCTGAGATTTCCAAACCAGCTTTGCTCATCTCTGAGATCATTAACATGAGTTAACTGGAGAATTGCAGCCCCTCCTCCCGTTCAGAGAAGTCAGGAGTTATCTCCCAGCCTCAAGAGATACGCAGAAGTTTAAATTCCTCCTGAGCATTCAGCTGAGCTGTTGTCACTGGGCACAGCATGTCATTGCCAAAATATTCAATGACAAAGAAGGAGCCTGATCTCTGACTGGCTCTTGAGCGGCCGCAGGGAGAAGAGCTGGAAAACACCTCTGAGGTCATGTGTCTTGCTTTGCCCGTAGCATTGATCCACGTTAGCGCTGATCCACGTAGCACATAGCACATGCCTTTTCCAGTCCTTTTTAGGTCACCCCAGGGATGGAATTTTATCACAGAGATCAGATAAACCTCCAGATAGCTCCAGCTCTCTTGCCCACCAATTAGGTGGAATTGCTCCGAAAAGCAAATTTTTTTCACATAGAACAGCTTTAAATAGTTTTAAAGCCCTCAGTAAGATGCCTCTTTAGCTGTTCCTGTACTCAGCAGAAATGTACTGTTTAAGGAACTTCTGAGTGCTGAAGATGAAATCAATATTTAAGCATGCTTAAATGTTTCATTTGTTGCTGCTGCAATATGAGACAGTAAAAAGAATGGGTCTAAAGGGGTCTGAATGAAACCCTGAACCAGATTTATGTGTGCTCCACTCCAGGCACCACAGACCTTTCCTTTTAAAGGAAAGTCTTTGTTTTTATATTAACATTTCCTGCTGTATTTTGTGATCTCCACTGAATCCAAAGCTATTGTAAGCATGGGGCTAGAGAGACTTCAAAGACCTAGGCTGGAAGATCACTTTGTGGTGATCAGCACTTCATAAACACAGGGAAAATCCTCAAGAAATTGCTGAAAACATTGCCGGTATCAATTTTGCTGAAGGCAGAGTCAGATTTTCTAAGCATTCCCTTGACTTAATCCATATGGCGTATGCTGCTCACATATGCCCACCACAGCTTCTATCTTGGGAGCTGGAGGTGTTCCTGGTATTTTATGGCAGGAACACACAAAGGTCACATTTATTGCTTTTGAAGCTCCGGGGGGAATTCATCACTGCGTACTCGAGATATGTCTGTGTACTAATGAGATGATACCTCCCTCCGCGGAGGTGAGATTGGTCAAGTGGACGTGGAATAAACCGGAGTCGTGGAGTAACCCCAGGGAAGATGCGCTCAATGGAGCGGAGGCTGCCGTTAAATGTGCGCCACGGAGAGCGGCTGCCTGCCACCCAGCAGTGCCAAGAGCCCTTGCCCAAGGCTACCCTCATCCCACTGCGTCCTTTTGGGATTCAGGGAGCCCCCTTCTCACCCCAAGGCAGCATGTTGGTGCTCCTCAAGCAGACCTTGCTCCTGGGTGCTTGCCACCCCCCCACTGGTGCCCATCGCCTTGGCCAGGCTGCATTTGCTCTGCAGGGCCACCCCAATAGCTGTCACTTGACGCTTTTTCATTATTTTAACAACTTTGAGCACGATTCCCCGCAGTGCTGTGGTGGCAGAGGTGCAGCCCCATTCCTCGCCAGTGCAGCCAGCTGGAGGGAGCCCTGCGATGAGGACTGCTGCCCCCTTATGTAGGGGATCCAGAGACTGCTGTCCCCTCACAGGGATGCTCCCCAGGCCCTGCTGGCAGGAGGATGTGCAGAATCTGTCCTTTTTGTAGTGGGATCCATTTCCTTTAACCACCAGCCCAGCTTCCCCCTTTCAAACGTCTTCTCCAGCCCACAGCCATCATGGACCACAGCAGTGGCCTGTCCACTCTCCCCATGCCCAGGCTGGCCCTGCCTTGCCACTCATTGCTTGAGAAAGCTTAGCCCATTAATAACTTAGGGTCTGTTTGTTTGGATTTTTTTTCTTGTTTTGAAGAAATCCTGCCAGTTTGAAGCTGTTTTGTAACTATGTCTGTGCTGCAGCCCACACGAAACATCCGTGCATAGCCCAAAATCTTTGTTCTCCGCTGAGATCACAAGCTCATTGCGCGAGAAATCATTTCAGCAGCAACTGCTTTGGTGCTTGGATAGATGAACCAGCAAATCCTCCACTGCTTGGTGGTTATGTCACAAGCAAGAGACGTATTTGGTAGAGGTACCAATGTACAGCATAAAAGTAATTGGGAACAGATTGAAGGCAGGAAGGGAAGGAGGAAGAAGAAGAACCCAGGTGCAAGTGATCGAGGCTGATTTCGTGTGAAAATAGCCTCAACTGTTTAGATTCTCTTTAAGTAAGGAAATGCAGAAATATTTTCAGGTGGCAGTTCCTTAAGTTATTGGCAGAGGTGAAAGCACCACAAGCCTCTGGAAGGAGAAGCTGAGCTTCTTTATCTGCTTATAGAAACAGATATTGCAGGAAAGCATGTATAGATTAATGTATCAGTTGGATATAGATTGTGTATTCTTGTATAGATTAGCAGGGTTGGAGCTCAGTGGGAGACACTTTAGACATTTTGCCTCCAAGGTTTTCAGCACAATCAGTTTTTACGTGAAGTTGCCATTCTGCCATTCCCACAAATCCCTCACTGTAAGTGCGGGAATTTCCAGCACTGCTCAGTTTTGGTGCTGGCTGGAGCGAGGAGGCTTTCATCAGAAGTGCTCCAGGACGGCTCAGTGTCACTGGCGAGAGACACCGGCTTGTAAAGTGGCTTCTGAAACATTTTGTCATCATCTGAAATTTGAAAATAATTGATGTTGGTGGGTGGCAGAAAGGATGGCAATTGATTCCTGTAAATCTTTTAAGTGCATTAGCAGGCTGTGTTTGCAGCAAAACATCTTGAGGTTTCTCTGTGGATGCTCGGCTCGCACAGGTTGCGTATTGCCGTCTGTTCTGTTGCTCATGCTTTATGTTAAGGGTCTGTTTATAAATAACAGATTAATGTGCGATGGCTGCATCTTGCAAGCCTTGTGTGCCTGCAGGTGATGGCTTAGAGGTGGCTGGGGGAGCCCCCAGTGGTCTGGTGTGGTGTTTGGGTGGTCCATCATCCCCTCGCCTTCACATAGGCTTGGGACGGGGTGGCTGCTGTCCCCATGGGTGCCTTGAGCGTGTGGGTGCTCAGCTCCTGGCCCTGTTCAGAGGCAGAAGCCGAAGCAGTTGGGTTTATAGTGACTCACCCAGGGCAAGCCAGGGCGGGGACGGTCAGTGAGCTGGGAGGAGGTGGCAGGAGCCCATCATCCCCATGCCGTGAATACCCCGTCTCATCAAGGAGCTGCTGTTTTTCAAAGATACTAAGGGACAAACAAACCTACATAATCTCACAAGTGCTTTCCTTTTTGTATTAAAAAAACCCAGCAATTTTGCTTGTTTGTATATATTTTTACTGAAAAGTAGACTCCAAGGTTTTTAGCTCGTGAATCAGCTAATGGCACAGCCTGCAGTCAGGATGACAGTTTGTGCATGAGCTGTTTTGTCTCCAGGTATGCTCCACAGGGTAAAAGGATTTATTGTTTCAGTAAATTGATTTTAGTGGAGCACAGTTTAGTCAGAAATAGGTCTCTGTTTTGTGAAAGGTGGCTCTCCAGCTATTTTTTTTTCTCCCCATGCAGTGAGTCGGCTCAACAAGGAGTAGCTGAGAATTCATTTAGCAGAAGAATATTGCTCCTTCATGCCACATAAATTACAATATTACAGACATAATTATAACGGAGAGTGGTGGTGTGTAAAGGAATGTGCCTGGTGGTTATTCCAGACCCAGCGCTGTGGCCTCGGTGCCAGCCCAGCAATCCCAGCTCCTTTGGGATAAAATACTTAAATTCTGTGCTTCAGCTGTGACATGGGCAGTTGCTTCAAGGTTTCGGGGGAGCTGAGGTGCATGGAGTTGGGGCGGGTGCCTCAGGAGCCCCCAGGGATAACGGAGATGCTTTGGTTGCTGCAGAGCTGCAGGGATTGTGACAGACCCCGACAGCAGAGATCTAGAGAAGAGTTTTCTGCTAGGAGCAAAGCTCAAACAAAAGGCCATGTTCTTACGTATTTTCCCTTTCTGAATCAGATCTGGAGACCTCCTGTAGTGCATCATTGTCTGGCACCTCTTCTCCTCCTCCATTTCCAAAAAAGTCCCCCTTCTCCTCTGGGGATGCTTCTTTTGGCTGGGTACCCGTTGCATGCCAGCATCCTGCTCTGGGATGGGAGAGGGTAGCTTTTCTCCAGCTGGGATACAGTGGTAGACAATCCTTCCCATCGCAGGACGATGTTGGGGGTGTCCCTTCAAAACCAGTCATCGTTAACACGCTTGGTGTTAATGGGGAGAGGATGCGGATAGCCTCCTGGAAGGGATGCTGGGACACAGAGCCTTTGACTCCTGCGTTAGTGTTTTGAATGTGGCTCCAGATTGCTTGTGATTACAGAATCGCAAAATCATTTAGGCTGGAAAAAACCACTAAGATCATCAAGTCCAGCAGTTAACCCAGTGTTCCCAACTCCACCACTAAACCATGTTCCTGAGTGCCACATCTATGCATCTTTTAAATACCTCCGGGGATGATGACTCCACCACTTCCCTGGGCAGTCCCTTCCCGTGCTTGGCAACCTTTTCGGTGGAGAAATTTTTCCTAATATCCAATCTAAACATCCCTTGGTGCAACTTATTATATTGGCGTGAGATTAAATTCTCAATTCTGCCTATGTCGCTCCAGACAGAAACTGTGGAGAAAGTTTGCAGCTATGCTGTGTTTCCCTGCAGAGGCTCAGAAAAGCTTTGTTAACTCCCTACCTTTCATCCAAGATCCTGGCATAGCTTAACCAGGTAAAAATGCGTTTCTCTTGGTCGGCAGGTTAGAGTCCACGGTGCTGATGATGGTCTCAAGTGTGACTTACTCCCTGGATGTCACTGTCATTGTAGCCAAGATTAGTATCTGGATCTTTGCTTTTCCTTCCCTGGGGACCGTAACGGTGTCACTTGTGCATGTACACAGGGAGTGTTCTGGTGGAGTATTTTTTGGGTTTGCTATTTAGCTGGTCATGATCAATCCAGGTAGCATTTTTGCAGCCAAAAAGATGACAATTTTATGAATGGAGTTTAATAGCACAAACTTTATATGATGCAGAAGGAGATAAATGGAGCACAAATGGAAAAGCACTTCACCCCCAGGTCCCATTGTTTAGTGTTTCATAAACGATTAATCGCTTCATCCCCATCAAGTGCAATTGTCAATTCAATAAGCTCCGAGGTATTCTGAATGGCGCTTGGCAAACGAATTCCTAATGTAATTACATCTAAATGGAGTGTGAGAGTGCGCGTGTGTGCGTGCAGGAGGGAGAGATCTATATTTTTCGATGTAATAGTATAACAACTACATTGCATGTAGGCTGACAAGGAAACCCAGCTGGGGTGCTGGTCGCGCTCCAGCGTGAGAGTTTTGGGATCAATGGGGACTTTTTCCCCAGGGTTAAGCTGGTGATGGTGAGGCATCACTGTGGATAGAAAATGCAGGAGGTGAGATGGGAGCTGGCTCCTTCTGCTTGAGGTGAAATGGGAATGGTGGAGATGCCAGCGTGAGGAAGGCACGATCCCGACCCCATGGTCATGATTCTGGTGGAAACCCCCCTGCCTTTCCTGCTCCCCTGAGCACTGGGCAGCTCTAGAAAGCGCATGGTGAAAAGCACTGGAAACACTTTAATGGTCAACTTTCTTTCCCGATGAGCGGAGAAAGCAGAGCCTGAAATGCTGGGAGAAAGGCAGTAACTCCAGACTGGTCCTGCAGTGCCTGGGATCAGAGTCACAGATGTGGACTTGAAACGCTGACTGAGAGCTTATTTAACGCTCACGTGAAATCATGGCTTGTAGCTCTCCATCCAGCTAGTGCAACGCAGGTGACGTGTTTATAAAGAGACAGGAAAGGCATACGGACATATTTATAAAGAGACAAAAAAGACATAAAGAGAGTCAAAAGTAATACTCTAGCTTTGCCTGCAGTGCACCCCCTGCCCTGTTGTATTGCACCAGCACAATGCCAAGAGCCAAGCCGGTGACTCCGTCCCGGCTCCAGGACTTGCCATGCCGATGCATGCTTCTCCCATCACTGAGCTCCAGTGGCCCCCGGGCAGCCTATGCCAGCCAGGGCTGCTGGGCAATAAAAACAGGTACTGCCAGGTTCCTTGGCGTGTTGCGGCACAGCAGCCCGAGCACTTGAAAGGGCTGCGATAGGGAACAGTGTTGTCTGTCTTAGATGGTATCTCAGACTCGACACAGACATGTAAAATGCCAGGCTAGATGTTTGCAGAGACTTGTCAAGCCAAGGGAACCCGTGCCAAAGCAAAACATCGGGGAAGAGCTTAAAAAGGCAGACAATGGTGTGTTTGCTTGCCGAGCTTGCCTACGGGCTGCTTTCCCCCTTGACAGCGTTTTTTCAGCCAGTGCATGGCCGCAGGGGAAAGGTGCAGCCTCTACTTGTATTGGCCAGCCAGAGGAGCTGGGAGCGGTGCCCAGGACCCCCATGCCCCAGCCCTCCCCAGCCCCAGGGGTCTGTGGGGGCCCCAGAACTTGGATTGGGACAGGGATGTCACACTGTATCTCAAGAGATGCTCGGATTGGCAAATGAACATTAATTAATGAGTGCCTCATATTAGTTCTTCATCAAGCCTTTTTTCCCTCTGCTCATAAATGAGAGATTTTCTCCTGTTACCTTACAACAGGAAAGGTGGACAGCAGTGTGGGTCAGGCTCCTCTGCTGTCTGGCATGTTTTGGAGCATCCTGGGCATTATCACAGATAATATACCCAACTGAAATGCAAAGATGGAATGCTTTTTATTGCATCCTGCTGGTATCTCCATCCCCATCTCCGTGCCTTCCCCAGTGATGAAGTAGAGCTCATGGGGAGATGGGGTGTGGTGGGGACTTAACTCTGCCTCTTACCCCTCGCAGAGAACCTCTCTCCTGCTGCTGGCAGATTTTTTTCCTTCTTTTTTTCCTTCCCTGGAGTGACCTCATGTTGCATTTGTGGCATCAGGATCTTTGTGGGTGGGTGAGAGGCAGCACCTTTGGGAGCAGCGTTTGACATGGCACCATTTTGGTGCTGCCGAGCCCCTGGCAGCTGCATCCCCCTGTAACGCCAGGTATCCTGCTGCTGGAGGCTGCTGCTCTGAAAAACTCTCTCCTGTTTAGTGGCCTCATATTCCTGATTGTCAAACCTCTGTTAAAGCACATCTGTCACTTCTTCCCAGCAACAGTCCTGGTATGGGGGGAATGAAACACAACACAGCAGTGTCTGACCTTCTGATTCCACTAGACCCAACCAGGAAAAAAACCCTTATTTGTCCTTAGTTTCAGCCTTTGGCTTCAATTTTACAGTTCCGTTTAATTGGCTTTAAAAGGGTCAATTTTCAGTCTTAACAATTAAAACATTGACTTTGTGTTGCCAAAGCTTGTCTGAGCCCTCTCTGCAGAAAGCATCTTTGCAAAACTTGTCTCCTCGAACATTTAAACTGTCAGACCTAATTATCCGCATTGCTTCAGCTGAATGGGTTTCTTTCCTCTCAGCCAGCAGCAATATTTTGTTACTGTCTATGAAACATAAACTGCATCCCGAGTTCGAAGCAGCCGTTTTCTGAATCGCCGCTCGTACTGTCGCCATGGATTTACCTCTTGAGTTGCAATCTAAAATGCTCAGCCCTTTGCAAAACGCTCCCCAAAGGCAGGCGGAAGCTGCATCAGTGTCCTCTTCTGCCTTCTGCCTTGCAGAAAAGCCCGAGCTGGATGAGATCACCCTGGAGCGAGTGCTGGAGGAGCTGGAGACCATGTGCTACGAGAACATGAACATCGCCATCGAAACAGAGGAGGGCTTGGGCATCGAGTACGACGAGGACGTGGTGTGCGACGTCTGCCGCTCGCCGGAGGGAGAGGACGGCAACGAGATGGTGTTCTGTGACAAGTGCAACGTCTGCGTGCACCAGGTGAGCCCCGCTGGGACAAGGGAGAGCAGCAGGTCGTGGCTGGCTGTGCATCATGCTCCTGTACCCTCCTCGGGGTTCCTCCCCTCTCCTCCCCTGCACCCTGAGCTGCTCTAGACCCCAGTTAAGCTTTTCTGATGAATTCCCAGCGGATTGAGGATAGCAAATGGGGTTTGGGGTGGCTGGCAGATGGCAGACTTGCATCTCTAACTTCCTTAGCCGCAACCCTTCACAAGTACCCAGAGGAACGCACATCTGGAGGTTGAAAACTTCCTGCAAGCTTGCTTTGCCCCCTCTTCCTTAATCTCTGGTCTCTGTGATATTTTATTTTATACCTCCTCTTCCATTAATGTGCATATTTGTCTTTTGTACCCCATCTTTCTTGATAAAACACTGGGCTCTGTAGCACCCGGGTGTGACCACTACTGTGTGTGGGACTGGCTTGTAGGTTGGGAGGGATGCAGGTCTACAGCCCTGCACTCACCAGAGGGGTGGGCTTGCGTGGACCTCCAGTCCTTCATACTGGGGATAGTGGGACCTTCCAGCTCCCCTGTCACTGTCTCACATCACAGGATTTCTGTCCCTGCTGTGTAAGTGTAGGATAGTCCTTTATTTTGCTGCCAGAAGGCAAATAGTTTTATTTTTAGAATTGAATGCAAATACTTCAAGCCCTTGCTGGGGCGGTGTGTGGACTTCTGTGCTTGGGGAAACCTTGACAAGGAGAAAGCAGCCGTGTGAGGGTCTCCCTGGGTCCTGTGTGGGTCCAGGGAGGGTTTTGCTGGTCATGCTTTGAGGGGAAGCACTGTGCAGTGCTGGGGTGGCAGTGGCAGCTCCTGGGCTTCACACTCTCTGTGAAGGGTTTGGGTTTTGTTTTGTTTTTTTCCTCTGAAGAGAGCCATTTGCTCATCTTGTGGGCAGCTTTTCCATCAGCGCTTTCTGGAGGTGGGAGAGCACTGGAGATATCTATAGTTGCGGGAGGTGGGCGTTTTGAATGGTTTCCATCAGTGAATCAGATTCCATATAATACCAGGACAATTCAGGGTTCAAGTTGGACGTTTTTGTGTTGATATTTTTTTTTACAAGCCCAAGCGGCACTGCCAGGCTGTGAGCTGACGGGTGCCAGTGGTGGGGGCTCGGGGCAGGTGGTCAGCGAGCGCAAGGCTGCGGAGGGGCTGTGCAGGCCCCAGCTGTGCCCACCATGGGCTGTGTCCCAATGGGGACGATGCTTTCTTGGGGGGACATGGGTGCCTCTGCCATGAGCCTTGTGTGTTCAGGCAGCGGTGGAGGGTACTGGGGTCCCCAGGGACACAGCCTCAGCAATGGTGCTGCTCGAGGTGGCCTCAGCCCCTCATATTCCTGCGTCCCCACAGGAAGAGGCAGAGACAGGGCTGTGCTCAGGCACACCTTGGTGGGTTACGGTGCCAGAAGGGTTCATTGTAATCATCTTATCTCTGTAACACAAGCCATGAGGCTTGCTATTAATTAATTCCTATGAAGCGTGGCTTTTAGAGAACACATACAATCTTAATTTTTAAATTTTCAGTGATGAGAAATCTTCTCTCCCACTGCTAAATTGTTGTGGTTCGTCACTCTCGCAGTTGCAGTGTCACACTTCTGTTTAGCACAGGAATAATCCATCTCCAGCTTCCAGTACCCGCGTTGTGCTCCTGGCGTTACCAAATTCCCACTCCCTGGTGTGAGGACACGGCCGAGCCCTGCCTCTGTTACATGGACCACACCAAGCTTTTCTGTGACTCAGCACCCTCCCCAATTTTTCAGCGCCCCTGTCTCGATGACATTGAACCTGTGACAGGCGCAGCAGTAAAAATAGCTGCTCTCCTGCTCAGCATTGCTCTGGCTCTGTGTTCCCAGAGCATCTTCTGGCTGGTGCTGGACTGGGAGAGAGCATTTTGCTTATAACCCACTTCATTTCCAGAGCTGCTCCTTGTCTGGGACAGACACTCTGTAGTATTTGCTCTTAGGAGCAGAATTGCACCTTCAGCTGCTCTAAAACCTTTACGAATAAATAACCAGGAGCCAAGACTCCACTAGAGATGCACACCTGGTCATATTTCCCCTGGATTTTGAGATCACTGCCAGTTTATTCTTCTCTAGTGCATACCAGGCTGATTTTTGTCTGGTACTAAATCAGATGTTTTATAAAACTGTTGCACAAGTGTAAACTGTCGGATTTGGAGGTGGTGTGAAACACAGAGTTAAGTCTTTCTGAACCATGCAGCAATAATATTACCTCCCTTAATTCCTTATTATCCCAATAATCTGTTCACGAAGTGGCTTTTTCCCTCTTGGAAATCACTATCTGAGTCAATTTGTCCTTTGGGGCAGCCTAAAGTCATGTTAGAAAGTCTGTTCTTGGACAGCAAAGACTGAGGATGCACTTCTCCCATGCTTGTGCATCTCTGCTTGCCCCCTCTGCCCTGTCCCCACTTGCAGCACTGTCACTCGCGGTGATGGTGACAGCAGGACAAAAAAGCTGTTCCTTTTCTGGTGTAAGCTTCAAGAAGTGGTGTTGACAAATGCCTGGGCTCAGTTTACAGCCAGCAGCACTGGGGGTCCTTGTCAGCTCTGCCCATTTGCCTTCTGGAGGGACATGAGAGCAGCCAGATCTAGATTTAATTACATCGCCTTGCTTAAAATAGTGACACAACCCCACATTAGTGCCCAAGGCAGTTGTCTGCCACTCTCTGAAAACCCTTTAAGTGCAAGTTACTGTGACCTGATGGTTAAGAACTGTCTAGTTTTAGCAGTAACTGTTTAATACAGTTGTAAGTTACAGCCGAAGAGGAAAGTATTTTATCATCATCATTTTGTGATATAGCTTATCGTTTGGCTCTTCCCCAAGTACAGAAAGAGAAATATTTATGAAACACTTTGGCTTTGCTGCATTCTGCACTATCGCAGCAGGTCAGGGAGCTCCGTTCTCACTCCCTTGGCCGTAGGCTTGTCCTTGCCTGCTTTAGATTTATTGTCCTTTTTAGTTCCTCCCTTCTGATTTATATTCATGACTATCAGCTTCCCCTTTTTACCTTTCCGTAGTTATTTTCGCTTCCCCTTTAGGCTGTGTCGGGTGTGTAACCAGTGTGGCCGTCTTTCTCAATCATGAGGTTATGGCTTTTCAGCCCTCAGCTACCTCAGAGGTTTTCTCCGTGTGGCATTTTTTAGAGCCATTGAATCACTGAAGTTGGAAAATACCTCTAAGGTCAAGTCCAGCTGTCAACCCAACACCACCATGCCCCATTCTTACATCTTTGAGTCCTGGTAGCTGGTCAGGAACAGGCAGGAGATGAGCTGAAGCTCTGATGGA
Organism: Mesitornis unicolor; assembly: GCF_000695765.1. Lineage (NCBI taxonomy): Eukaryota > Metazoa > Chordata > Aves > Mesitornithiformes > Mesitornithidae > Mesitornis > Mesitornis unicolor. The sequence goes on along the minus strand of NW_010164779.1, from coordinate 10,522 downwards.
GCTGCCTGGTTGCTTTTTCCCAACAACCCAAAGCCAGGCAGATGCTTGGCATGATGCACAGCATGTTTCTATACTTAGCTTTTAATTAAAACCCAGGACATACTGATCTGGCATGAGTATCCAAATGAAAATAGAGAAGGTAGCAAGAAAGGAAGAACTTAACCTGGCTGGCTGTGATTGTGGAGCTGCTTCACCCCTGCTGTTCATTGGGATGTCCATCTGCAGGGGCGATAAGCCAGCCGTGGGGAAAAAGGTGTGAGGGAAGGAGAAGGTGCTCTGGGATGCTCCTTCCGGGCTGCTGAGACTGACCCACCTCCCTTCTGTCTGCACAGGCATGCTACGGCATCCTGAAGGTCCCCATCGGGAGCTGGCTGTGCCGGACCTGCGCCCTCGGGGTTCAGCCAAAGTGTCTACTGTGCCCGAAGAGAGGGGGAGCGCTGAAGCCCACCCGGAGCGGGACGAAATGGGTCCACGTTAGCTGTGCCTTATGGATACCTGAAGTAAGACCTTTTCCAGACTCCTTTTGATGCACAGGTGGGCACAGACCTGATTTCCAGGTCTCAGCCCAGGATGTTCATTAATGGTCGCAGTAGCAAGTTCAGTTTGGCTCGTCAAGCCCTGATGGTCAGTCATCAGGCCGTGTGTTTAATTAGTAGCCATGCGGCACGCTGTTAAGGGAAGACACAGAGGTGGGGTGGTGGAGGGGTGTGTGGCATTCACAGGACCTGCCTGGGCAAGGTAAAGCTAAACTGATGTGCCCATCTGAGAGACACAGCAAAATCCAGATGAGGAATTAGTTCAGCGGAAACACCAACATAATTTTTTCCTTTCATTTCATCCAGATTTGTCTGGTTGGTGGATTTTGGGTTGGTTGGTTTTTTTCAAATTGCAAGTGACGCTGAGAAATAACAAATAAAAAATCTATCCCTCATTCAGACTGCCACAGACACCCCCCCCCGTAGGAGATTTGGGATGGTAACCAGCATTTACAGCTTGTCCTCTTATTTTCTGACCAGGTTAGCATTGGATGTCCTGAAAAAATGGAACCCATTACGAAGATCTCACATATCCCAGCAAGCAGATGGGCTTTGTCCTGCAGCCTCTGCAAGGAGTGTACTGGGACCTGCATTCAGGTATGTAACCCGGCACCGAAGAAACTCAGACCTCCAAGGTTGTGCCCGTTATAGCCACTGGAGATTCTCCAGCTGTTGGTGGACATGATCTGGCCAAGGCTTATTTCTGCTCATTAAACCTAATGACAGGGAGCACTAGCACCCCTCAGACATCATCAGATGTTTGCAGTCATTTAATGTACTGAGTGCTAGGAATCTAGATGAACTTTCTTTGCATAACACAGTGATGTTGCTGTAGTGACACTAATTACCGGGACCGCAGATGACTTTGGTTTGAAATCAGGAACCCCAGCAGAAAAGCTTGGCATAGCTGCCCGAACACTGAGATACCACCTGAAGAACTTGGCAATCCTCGCTGCATCCAGTGATTCCCCCTGCTCTGCCAGTGTCACGTTCTGGTGGTCCCTGGGGATGGGATAGGGAATTTGCTGCTCCATGATGCCGGTGCCTGTTGCTTTCCTTGGCAGAACGGGCACGGAAGCAGTCTTGGTGTGCAGGGACGTGGTGGAAGAGCCATTAAGCTTTGAAAATTTGAGACAAGTTTGGGATGTGTACCAGTGGCGACTGACTGGCTCCTGTATGGCAACTGGAGCTGCAACTCGGAGGTTGGAGTGGGCAGCAGTGACTGCTGGGGACCAGAATGGCTGGCTGGTTGTAGAAAGGCAGTAAGGATAGGAGGTCTGCAGGCTGTGCTGCGTTTGTGCAACTGCCTCGGGTTTAATACTGTAAAGGGAGCTATTTAAAAGCAATCTCCTTAGCTTGAAATGAAGTCTCACAATACTTCTTTAAATCTCTAGCGTTGACTCACTTCTTTTTTGATGGCTCTGGGTGGATCCACCCTGCCAGATGGAGATACTGTGTCATGATGGCAACTGCTTTCAAAGAACGGAAGGGCAGGGAAGGAGACAAACAGGCTTGGCAGCAACAAAAAGAATTCAGCTTCTCTGAGGCTTCATCCTCTTAGCGCCGGCGTGGCACGGGAGCTGTGGGATCCTGGGCACTGAGTGGATTGGCATTAAAGGTCACCTGAGATGGAGCAGGAGCTTTATTGTCCCCTGTGCCGACAGCTTGTGGTTTGTAACTCTTCATGAGATTGTCACCGGGGCATTTGCCGAGGCCACCCAACCACACTCCGGATGGTTTTGCTTCAAGGAAAAACGGGAGAGAAGGAAATAAAAAAAGAAAGGCAGGCAGTGCCTTTATTTAAGGACTTACGGGGTAAATCGGCAAGTTCACCCATAGATAAATAAACAGTCTCTGTGCTCATCAGCACTACAGAGCTATGTTTTGAAAGCTGATGTTTATGGAGCATATTTTTGATTAGTGCCTGTTTATACAGGTGTAATCTAACAACCTTTGTCAGCGTTTCAGGTTTATGACCCAGCTCTGAAAGGAGAAGGTTGTTTTCTGTTAAAGCACTGAGCTTTATTCTTGGCAGTGGGGATCAGGTGCTACAGGTGGGGCAGGTCTGGGGAAGGAAGGGTGTTGCTGCCAGGAGAGCATTTTCCGAGTGACTGGTTGGAACTGGGCTTTGCCAAAAAAGGGGCGTGAAATCCGGACAGCAAGCTGGAGGAGAAGACTGTCATCCCAGAGGGGACAGGGGTGCTCAGGGGCAGCACTGCAGCTAAAGGAAACACCAACCTTGACCACATTTACAGAGACCAATGTGAGATGGTTTTGCTTAGGCACTTCTTGTGCATCAAGATGTTTTTCTTTATCCAAATTTGACCACCAAAAGGGTAACAAACCCAGGGAAGCCTGAGGAAGGGCTCCCCACTGCTTTCAGTTCCTCTGACACTTGCATGTAATTACTTCCCCTGCGTTCTGGTAGAGTGCTGTGAACCCAGTGTACCTCAGCATGGCCATAGCCAAGCCAGAGCTCCTGGACACTGGGCTGGGATGAAGCCGTGGAGTCACCCTTTCCCCAGCTCCTGGTAAGGAGGAGTCATGCCTGTGTGGTGGTGCTTGTGGTCAGACATCAGGAGGTGTCAAAGAGAGCTCAGCATCCATCAGGAATTTTCTCATTGGCATTGCTGAGACTGAAAGGAGTACCAGGAGCTGGGCTCCTGCGCACCCCAGTCCTGACCATGCTTGCTTGGGACCCAGCTCCCTCTGCACCAGCTCCCCCCTCGCTTCTCAGAGCAACTGGCAAAGCTCACCAAGGCCTTTCAACACAGCGCAAAATGCCAGGTCTCTCTTTGGTGCTGGCAGGCTTCTCCAAAGGGCATCATCTTTTTCCTGTCATCATCTTCCAGCTTGCTTTTTGTTGTTGTTTTTTGGAGAAAAAGCCCTGGTAAATGTCGTCCCCTGCTCACTCATTCATCCATCCCTCCTCTGCCCACTGCTGCCAGCTTCCCTTAAGCTGCTTGTGCCACTGGTTCCCATCCACTGGGATAACTGATGTTCTGGTTCCCAGAGCAGTCATCCAATTGTGCCTGAGAATGCACAGCTTGACATGGAGGAAGAGCAGTGTGCACCGTGCAGCCCCCACGCCATCCTCTGCCTCAGCCCCGCAAACCCCTAGGATGCCTGCGATGATAAAATTACCAGTTTCAGCTGAGAAGCGCTACCAGGATCCAGACCATCTGTGGTCACTAAAAATCACATGGCAGTTTTTGTAAGGATGCAGAAGTGCTGTGGCTGATGGCTTGGCCGGAGTTCAGCACCGGTAATTAATTTTTCCTTCCTGAGTTCCCCTTGCGGGTCTGTTGGAGGAGCCGCTTCCTTCCCCTCTGGCCCCAAACTGCAGCAGAGCACCGTGTAAGCTGGTAGACTTCGGTTTTAATTTCCTTGGCGAATAAAATCATCCCTCTGTTGCATCCCAGTAAGAGAGGTTTGAGGACTAATTAAGACCCCACATTAATCTCTGGTGCAGTTTTCACCCTCTCTCTCTGAGTTGTGTTTGGGAATGGATTTGCTTGGATAAGCAAAGTATGCTGAAATCCTTGAATGAAAGACGCTGTAAGATAACGAAGCGTGATCAGTGACGAGGCAGACTTAGGGGCTGTGCCAGTTTTTTGAGCCCAATTTATTCTGCGTAGCAGATCCCTCCCTCCCACGAAGAAGCTTCATTCCAGTGCCGTTCTGGGATGGATCAGTGTGTTTTTATTGCCAGTTTACTGTCCTTGGGTAGCCATAGCCGGCCAGGTACCTTTCTTTGTAGTCCTGTCAGTCGAGCTGCCTAATTATTTTCCATTTGCATTTTGGGCACAGTTTCTGACAAGCGCCGCTTGCCATCTGTCAGAGGAGGGATCCAGGATGGGTGTCACTCCATTTATTTTAATCCTAAGGTGGTGTGACGGTCGTTCCTGTTAGCAGGACGTTGTCCTGGCAGAAGCCACAACCATTTTGCTAATGCCATTATTAGCACTGGTGGCAGGAACGGGAGAGAGAGGACATCACTGAGTGGCTTTCCTTAGCTCACATAGTCCATCGGCGGTGGTGAGTCTGCTTTTTCTGCCGTAGAAATTTATGCCAGGCTCCATGCGAGCACAGCAGAGGGAGCTGATTTCTGCACCCTCTCAGCTATTTTCATGAGCAATTTCAGGCTAAAATTAGGACCAAATGGACATATTTAAACAGGGTAAGCTTGGGGTGGGAGTTAGTAATCTGCTTGCCCTTGGTGATGCAGGAGTTAGGGCTCAGCATCGCTGCTGGTACAGGTCGGGGCTCAGCCATGGTGGGGCTGCATCCAGCTCTTTCTGCTGATTTCAGAGGCTTTGGAGCAGGGCCTGGAGAGCCCTGGAAGTGAAGGACTTGGACACCACTTGCCTACGCTTTTCTTGGCCCTGGCAGCCACGTGAGTCTCTCACTTTCATAAGCACCAGCGGATTCCTGAACGAAGTCAAGGGAAAATGTCTAAAAGCAGCAATGTTGAAAGTTCACACGCTGGGTGACTGAGCAGGAATTCAGAGCTGATGGGACGAAGATAAAAAGCCATAAAACGTCTGTTCCTCAACTACTATGAGAATGTGTTTTTCTTTTGAAGAATTAAAGTGCAAAAAACCCCCAGTAAAACATCAACATCCAGGAAATTTCACTTTTCTCTGCCTGATCCTTCAGGCTACAACTGCGTCTTCTTTTCCTGCAAGAAGAGTTCTCCTGCAAATGCTGAAATATGGTGCCTACAGTAATAGCCCACTTAAAATGTCTCATTATTGCAGTTTAACTGACCATTAGCAGCTGGAATAGACTGATTTCTTTTGGGTTATGGTTGACATAATTACCTGACACTCTGAGCCATTAAAAACCAGTTAATGAGTAGAGGGGAAGAAGGTGCTGATGTGGACACTGGCACTGCACTGTCTGGAGGGTTTCTCTGTAGGAAACTGGGGTTTGTTGCCTCTGGGATTCAAAGTAATATAAGCATGAGGTAAGTTAGGGAAATAGTTAGATGATGAATCTGATAACAATTTTGACAACAGTCTAGCCACTGTACTAGTTGAAAGAAGTTCATTTCATGATGTTTTGCTTTGTATATGCCAAGTTGTCTTTTTTTGGGGAGGGGGTCTATTTTAATGGAGCTTATTAGAGGCATGTAATTTCCAGAGGAGAAAGGCATCGTGCTCTGGGAGTCTTGGCTGCTTCTGAGATACCACGTTCACTCATAAACCTTGACATGTTCTGTATGCATTCAATAAAAACGGGATATTAGCTTTAGATGTGGTAGCAGAGTGGAGTAGTTCAAGGGTGAAATACAGGTGAAGATTTCTCCATCAGGAGAAATTCTATGACAGTCTTTGAGCATCTCGTTGCCCGTGCTGCTGTCTATGGCTGTTGATATGTCTTGTTGGAAGAACCATTGGAAGCTCCTGTTTATGGTAGGTGAAAGACGAGCAGGAGCCATCACAGAGAAGGATTAAAGCAGGTAAGGTGGAAGGCGCTTGCTGAAATCTAGTGAACCTTGGGTTTCTTCTGCTTGGTTGTTGCGGTGTCTGGCTCTTGTGTGTGTAAGACTTGGGCAATACAGGTGTTCCTCCATAAGGAATACCTGTAGAGGAGCATCCAGCACTTCATGGTAGGTGTTGTCACTCAGATGGGTGTCTCAGTTTTTGTAGCAAGCCAGGCTTGAGCCTTGTGGTCCAGTTAGCAAGCATCCCCCCCACCTATGACGCTTTGCCATAAGCCCTGTCCTTCTCCCCGCAGTGCTCCATGCCCGCCTGCGTCACTGCGTTCCACGTCACCTGCGCCTTCGACCACAACCTCGACATGCGGACTATTCTAGCAGACAACGACGAAGTGAAGTTCAAGTCCTTCTGCCTTGAGCACAGCACTGGTGCCACCAAGCTGCCCGAGGAGGCACGGACAGAGCCTGACCAAGCCCAGCTGGACTTGGAGAAGGTCACGCTGCGGAAGCAGAAGCTCCAGCAACTGGAGGAGGACTTCTATGAACTTGTGAAGCCTTCAGAGGTGGCGGAGAACCTTGACTTAAATGAATCACTGGTGGATTTTGTCTACCAATACTGGAAGCTGAAGAGGAAAGCAAATTCCAACAAACCACTGCTGACACCAAAAACAGATGAGGTGGACAACTTGGCCCAGCAAGAACAGGATGTTCTCTACAGACGCTTAAAGCTCTTCATGCACCTCAGGCAAGACCTGGAGAGGGTGAGTACAGCTTTTCTCTCAATGGTGTACCCATATGCTCCATCAGGGCTGCTTTAATGTGTACCGACGCCTATAGACAGCAAAGCCCTGTTCCCTCTTGACTCAGTTCAACTCCTCTAACAGTTGCGTCCCTTCATCTGTAGCGGTATTCAGAAGAATAGCAGTGTGTCATCACTGCCAGAACACTGAATGAAATAAGTTAGTGATGGTCTCAGCTGGGAGTTCAAAAGAGCAAATGTCTGCGGGGAGAGGTGCCTCGGCGGGACTGGGTGGATGGGAGGCAGATGATGCTGCAGATTATAGCCACTATATCTTAATAGTCTCAAACCACAAAATTATCCTGTGCTGCCCCTTGGATGCTTCCCAGCAGCAAGGCACAGGAAGACTTCATTATTTACTTACATGAAGCATCAAAGATGGGTGCATGGCAGGAGTGCACAGCAGGGCCAGCAGGACTGGGCATTCCCTACCCTGTCACAGCCAAAAGTAGATTGGCTCCTGGGGGAGGTGCCGCCGAGGAGCAAAGAGAAGGTTGGCTCCGGGGGGAGCTGCCGCAGAGGCAGAGCCATGTCAGAGGTTACAGACGCCTGCAGCTCCCCGAGGCATGGGACAGTCTTGCACATGGGAGGGAGCAACTGCCTCCACGGCAGCTTTTAGGGAAGAGGAAGCATCAGTTGGAGCAGCAGCGCCAGAGCGGTGCCAGAGCCCCCCAGACTGTGGTCACTGCCTCACCGTGCTGCCTGCCTCTGGATTTGGCTGTCATGGCTGCATGGAAGGGAGGAGCAGGCAGAAGCGGTGATGGGACAGAGGCAGGATGGAGAGGAGGAGGAGGGGCAGCGAGGGGAAGAAGCACAGGAGAGGAATCACAGCAGCCAGGCAAGGGGAGGGTGCTGTAGTGCCATTGCTGAGGGGGGACATGGGCACAGCCCAGGGCAGCAACATAAAAGGGCCTGAGCTCCCTCTTCTCCCCTGCTTAAAATCTGAGCCCTGCCTGGTCCCTCTTCTCCTGCTCCTGCCAGAGGGGTGAATCCATGGCCCCTCCCCAGGTCCTAGAAGGGCTCAGGGCATCTCTTGGAGGAGGCAAAGGAAGGAGGAAAGCAGGAAAACAGCATTGCTTCGACCCGGTGGAGGTGGTGCCATGTAAAAGGGCCTGAGCTCCCTCTTCTCCCCTGCTTAAAATCTGAGCCCTGCCTGGTCCCTCTTCTCCTGCTCCTGCCAGAGGGGTGAATCCATGGCCCCTCCCCAGGTCCTAGAAGGGCTCAGGGCATCTCTTGGAGGAGGCAAAGGAAGGAGGAAAGCAGGAAAACAGCATTGCTTCGACCCGGTGGAGGTGGTGCCATGGTGCCCAGAGCTGCAGGGATGTGCTGCTCCAGGAAATGAGGATGGGTGATGCTGCCCTGGCAGTGATGCTGTTTCTGCCTGTCCCTCTCCCCATACCTTCTCTTGAAGCTGCTGTGGGTCTGCAGCATAATTTAACCCACGGGGAAAAAGGCGTTGCAGGTGAACGCGGCATTCATGTCCAGGTGGTGTCTCAACTCTGGACCAGTCCGTCCTGGTCCTTCACTACAGTTCCATGTGTGAGTCTTGGAGCCCGAGAGCCTTCTCCTGTGTAAAAACAATTGGAGTTCAAGCTATTGGTCTCTTTTCTGTGGCCCTATCGGCCTTGATCCCTGCATACATCATTGCCATTACTCTGCCAGTCTGTCCCTCCTGCCTTTGTTGTATCATGTTTCCATCGCTGGGCTGGTGCCACTGTTAATGGGTCTCCAGCACCAAGCTGTAGACAACGGGCTGCAGCTGCCAGATCTGAGGGTGACAAGTTCAACTCACTTTTCCCCCTCATCTGCGTCTCTATATTGTAAATTTAAACCAAGCTGCTCCACCTCCCTCTGCTTCCACTTGCTCACAGCTTGACTTTCATGGCTGCAGTGAATCACTGTGCATCTGTGGGCACAGCACTTTGCTCCAGGAGCCGCCTCATTCAAAGACGTGGCACGGAGCTTCTCTCTGATTTCTTTGTGTCAGAAGTATGGATTTTACCAGATTTCACATTTTCCAGAGTTGCCTTCATTCTTCGTGGGTCATTCCCCATTGGGGTTCAGCCTCTGCTTAGCAACTCCCTGCCAGGTTTCACTGCCTGGCCCTGCCAGAGCTGTTTGTTTGCTCTTCTTCCAGGCTGGGGAGCAGTCTGGATCAAAGTCCAGTGCTCAAGTGAGTGATAAAGGTTTAAATCCCATCACTGCCAGCACTTCCCAGGTATCTGATCCTGTCTGTCGGCACCACATTTCACTCACAGATAGTGCATCACATCAAATAGGGGTTGGGGAGCAGCCTGGAGGGGTGGCTTTCAGAGGGTGTCCACAGGACATCATGTTGCATGTAAACTGGCAGGATTTGAGGGCTGGCAGTGGTATCTGGATCCAGGAGTTGGGGGGCAGAAGCAGCAGGGCAGACGATGTGGGGCAGCCAGGGTGATGGCGTTTCCCTCTCCCATCTCTTAACTGCTCTCATTTCTACACTTCACAGTGTCAGCAAATTAAAGCTATTTCCTAGGAAACCCTAATACAGTCTCCCTGTTCTCTTTTTGGCCTTTTTTAACCCTCTTTGCGATTTTCTAAGCTTTTTCCAAGGACTGGTTGTCTAAATTAGTTTTTTAAAAACCCCCATAGTTCCCAGGCTTTCCTACCAGCATCTAAGGCTGGCTTGGGGAAGCAGCGCTGGGTGGTGTGTGTAAATACCAGCAGGCTCTAAGCGGAGCACAAGTGGTGTTTTCTTCCAGGAGTATCAAATCAGAGAGAAGAGAGACCGCCAAACACTTTAAAGTGCAGGTTGCCAGAGGCAGTTGTTTTCCTCAGAAAGAAATTTTAGTTTGATGTTTTCTCCAAACCAGAACAAAAAAAAAAGATAACATAGTAAAATACACAGAATATAGCTCACTGCTTTGTATTTGCAGCTGGGGGATTCAACAAAAGAAAAAGATCAGCTTTTTCCCAGTGTTCTTAAGTGTTTCCGAATTGACTTTAGATAGGACTGATGCCATTAGGGGATGGCCACGATCATCCTGCTGCCTCCACAGCCTTTGGTGGCAGACGTGAGGTAAGGGTGGGACGAGGTCCCAGCGTGCTCTGTCCCTGTGAGAGGCACAAAGGCTCCGGACCCCATAGGGACAGTCCCCAAGCCTGGAAACACCACAGGCTGCCTCTGCAGAGGGGGGGTTGAGGACAAGGAGGGAGAGGAATTGGAGACATCAGGGTCACACATGAGTGTGGACATACCTACACATGTTATCTGCCTTGTGCCTCCACTCCAGCCACCTCCTCCTCACCTTATCACAGGCAGTTTTGCTCTTTCAGAGCATCAGGAAGCTGAGTAAATGCTGTCAAATCCTGTTATAGCTGTCCTGAGCATTTTCTGTTTCATAGCTCTCCGTTTGCTCCAAAAGCCTCAGTGCCCATCGCAGCCATGGTGACAGAGCCCGGCTCTCCAGCCACCCTTAGGCCAGGCTGGCAAAAAGCAGGCGCTGAAATTCCTCACAAGGCCAGTGCCAGCGGGTTTCACACAGTAGCTTTGTCCTCTCAGGCTGCTGGGGTTGTTTTATCAGCAACCCCGTGTGACGAGCAGGGTTCTGCCACTGCTGCGCTGGCTCCCATGAGCGCCTGTGGCTTGGTTAATAACATGGGGACATGTTATTGTCTTGTGCTGGGACAAAATTATGAAATGATTTAAAAATGAATTAAATGAAATTAAATGAAATTTAATTTAATGAAATATAACAAGGGAAA
>NW_010164778.1:53117-53379 GCF_000695765.1 Mesitornis unicolor | reverse complement strand
TATCTCCTTTTACGACAAGGTGACCTGCTTGATAGATGAAGGGAAGGCTGTGGATGTTGTCTACCTGGACTTTAGTAAGGCCTTTGATACCGTCTCCCACAGCATCCTCCTGGGGCATGGCTTGGATGGGCATATGCTTTGCTGAGTTAAAAACTGGCAGGATGGCCCAGCACAGAGAGTTGTGGTGAATGGAGCTAAATCCAGTTGTGACCAGTCACAAGTGGTGTTCCCCAGGGCTCTGTTTTGGGGCCAGTCCTGTTTA
>NW_010164778.1:48994-52883 GCF_000695765.1 Mesitornis unicolor | reverse complement strand
CAGGCTGGGGGATGAGTGGCTGGAGCTGCCAGGCAGAAAAGGACCTGGGGGTGTTGGTGGACAGCAGGATGACCATGAGCCAGCAATGTGCCCCTGCGGCCAAGAAGGCCAATGGCATCCTGGGGTGTATTAGAAGGGCTGTGGTTAGTAGGTCGAGAGACATTCTTCTTCCCCTCTACTGTGGCCTGGTGAGACCACTTCTGGAGTAATGTGTCCAGTTCTGGGCCCCTCAGTTCAAGAAGGACAGGGAATTGCTTGAAAAAGTCCAGTGCAGAGCCACAAAGATGATGGAGGGAGTGGAGCATCTCCCTTATGAGAAGCGGCTGAGGGAGCTGGGTCTCTTTAGCTTGGAGAAGAGGAGACTGAGGGGTGACCTCATTCATGTTTATAAACTTGTAAAGGGCGAGTGTCGGGAGGAAGGAGCCAGGATCTACTCTGTGATGTCAAATGATGGGACAAGGGGCGATGGGAGCAAGCTGGAGCATAGGAGGTTCCATGTGAACATAAGGAAAAACTTTTTTCACTGTGAGGTGACAGAGCACTGGAATAGGCAGCCCAGAGAGGTTGTGGAGTCTCCTTCTCTGGAGACATTCAAAACCCACCTGGATGCGTTCCTGTGTGACCTGGTCTGGTCATTCTGCTCCTGCCGACTGGATTATCTTTCAAGGTCCCTTCCAACTCCTAATATTCTGTGACCCATCTACTTTGCTGAGGTTGTTCAACTGTTATTCAGCCCTGCCTTTGGAGGTGAAAGCATCCTCTGTGATGCTGGAGCACAGGGAGGAAAACTCTATGTTCAGCTGCTGTACAACAACCAGGATGCAATGTTAATCACGGATGCCACTGAGCTAAATGTGTCTGCTGAACTGGGGGATACAGAAAGGTAACAGAAAAGGTCTCTCTGGGCAGGTTTATTGCAATCAGTTCCTCAATGATGTGAATATATCAATTTTGCTATTAATATTTTCTTTTAGAACCTCACAGCAAGTTTGTAGTTCTGCCTTCTGGAGTCTACTAGGGCTAATGGGGAAAGGGGGCATGTAAAGAGACTAAATCAGAACTGTAAGCCCAAGAGGGGTTGATACAGTTTGACTTGTCAGCCAGATCATTTTCTGTGTCCTAGATTTTGTATTTTGTTGCTCTCAGCAGCCAAAGGCTGATCATTGTATGCTGGACCTGAATTGTGTTCTGAGCTTATCTACAGCTCCTGGGTCTGTGTGCAGGTGCTGACTCATGGAAACGCTTCTAGGGCATGGTCAGCGTAGGCTATATCTTCAAGCTGTGTAGATTTGTGGTGCAGGGGCAATAGTACATGAGGTGCAATTAAATGGCATGAGTACCATACGGATAATGGCTATTTATTCAGAATATCTATGCTCTGGCTGCCATTTGACAAACACAACGGTTGGACTTCCCTATAAAGAAGTTCAAATATCTTCTAGAAATAGAGATATTCACTTACTTTGTGAACTTTCTGTAGAAGGCACAATACCTGCAAGGGTATGCCATTTTCCACAGATCCTTACCTCTTAGAATTTTATTCCTACTGTTGATTCATAGTGTGAGGTTTAAGAAAGCCATATGTAACCCAGCGGGTGGTTGTCACATTTATCTTGCTGGCAAGGTATGGCAACAGGATAAAAGTCAAGAATTATCTTCTCTATTGATTTAACATAACTTCTGTTTAGCAGAAAGCACAGTTAAATACAGAGATACACCTCTTCCTGGCTGTGTGGTCCTACCACCTCTTAACACAGGTGAATAGTGAATAGGAATACAGCTGTCAGGGTGCTTTCTCTTTTGAACCTGGGCCATTGTGTCATGTTTTAAACACTGCAGAGGCTGTTCTTTAGTGTCTCTGATACTGTGTTGACTCAGTTGGAAATACTAGCTTTAGGAATTAGTCTGCCTGTAAATAAAGAGCTTTCAGAAGTAGGGAATAGCTATAAAATGGCATCTTCTTTGTGGTATAAGGATGTTCTCTGCTGTGCTGACTCACCATCCAGGGTTAAGTTGTAGACTTGTTTCCAGCTGAACTGAAATGGAACAGCATTGCACAGAGCTTCTTGATCAAGCAGATCTTTTTGGTATCAATCAGTGTTGGGATGCTGTGTTTTGAAGCTCCTCAGCTATATTTCCTTATGCCCTTATGATGTCTGTCCCTGCAAAAAAAAAAAAAAAAGCTGTGGTGTGTTTGGAAGTGGCACGGTGCTTTTCATGATCTTAAGTGTGCCTATTAAAACAAAAAAAAGGCTATATTGAAAATCAATTTTCTCCTTGCAGGTCTTGAGCAATTTTGTAAGATATAATAAGATGAGCAATCTGGTTCTGGCAGTGAAAAGAACAGATGCCAAGCTATAATTTCCCTTACCAGAAAATGCTGTGGAGTCACTTTGTGTTGCAGAAAGAAGAATCTGTGTTATTAATAGAGGACAGTTAAAACTTGGAGTCCTGAGAGCACACACTTCATCTAGTCTGTGCCATATGGAGGGCAGTAGGCAGGGACACATTCTGGTCATCCAGGAGAGATGACAAAGGTCTTGAAGCAGAAAAGACTGTCTGTACCTTGACTGAGCAGTGGAAACTGTTGAGTAACACATCCCATAACACCAAGGGGTCATGTTTCTGAACAGTAGGAATTCTTGCTTGTACTTTTTTTCAAAGCCAGTCTCCATGGAAGATGGCAAAGCAAAGCTGGCATTGCCCATTTGCATAAAGCTTGTCAACTGTGGGGCCCTGACCTGAGAACTTTGTATAATACTCAGCTGAACAGATTCAAGCAATTGTCAAAAAAACCCCCTAAACACTCAAAAAACCCAAAACTGAAAAAACTCAACCCCATTATCTCTTAAGAGTGCTGAAATTTACCTGTGTGACTATATTCCTTCTCTTAGCTATAGAAATATCCTGGATCTGTCACCACCACATGCTTGGCAAGGTCAGACACCAACCAGCTTCTGGTACAATACAACACCCCAGTCCACTTATTCTGTAGATACAGATGTGCATCACTTTTAAAGCAAGTGCTGGCTGGTGCAGGGTCACAGAGGTAGATTCACACCTGAGTTTACTGCATTATTATATCCATGGGCAAGGAAGTCCTCACCTAAACAGTTTTTGACTTCTTTCCAATTCTGGCTAGCTCTCTCATCTCCTTATTAGAATTGTGTTAAGCATTGGGTCACAAGTAACCTTTTTTGTTTCTGGAGTCTGTGGTAGAGATAACATTGCATTCTCAACATCATCAGGCTTGGTTTTTTTCCATTAACTAATGGTCTTATGCTTTTCTTTGCTTTTCTCTTACTTTTATTGTATAGAGGCTTCTTTGTTGCCTTTATGTCCTGGTTAGTTGTAATTCTTTTTATACCTTAGCCTCTCCGATTTATCCCTGCAGCTTATGTTACTCCTTTATACTCTTTCTTAGTTGCCTATCCTTGTTCTCACTTTCTATACAGTTGCTTTTTGATTGCTCGGTCTTTAAAGTGCTCCTAATGTAACAATATTAGTTTCAAGCTATGTTCCCTATCTTTCCTCTGTACTGGGACAGACTGCTATTGTGCTTTTGATATAGTCCCTTTCAGCACTACCAGATCTCCTGCCTTCCTCTCTACCTGAGATTATCCTCCCAAGAAACCATACCTCACAGTTCTGACTGTGTTGAAGTCTGTTTTTTTCTCTCTTTCGTCCTTTTTTGAAGTCCATTGTCCTCATTCTCCTGGTCTCCTTTCCCTTCCTCTGCTGTCTCATCACTTCGACCTGCATTGCCTTCCACCTTTCAGTCCTTAACAGTTTCTCCATATTAGAATAAAATATAAAATACCCACCTGCTTCCTATAGTTTTTTGTACTTTTAATACAAAGTCTTGTCACCATTGCAAAGAACTTAGACT
>NW_010164778.1:42167-48980 GCF_000695765.1 Mesitornis unicolor | reverse complement strand
TGCTGAACTGTCTCAACTAACCAAAATCCTCCAGAAAAGGTGATATTTCTGCTATTTACTCAGAAAATACTCATCTACTTGTTTCTCATTGCTCCCTTCCTCCTCGCTTTCTTTAGAGCAAGAGATCTGGAATAGGGACAGACATTTCTCCTGTTTCTGAGCTCTGAGCAAGCACTGCTGCCATGAAGTGCAGTACCCACTCCCTTTTTCTATGCTGTTATTCTCTTGAATATGTGTACATATAACTTCCCTATTTTTTTTGTGTGGCCTTATTTCTGGTAACATAATTTTAAGCATGGAAATGCCCCAAATTTACAAGTAAGTGAAAGCAGAATAGGATCCTTTCTAATATATTCCAGAAATTGCTTTTTCCTTCACAGTGAGCTTCGAGCTGCTGTGAAACATCTCTACTCGTTATTGGGATCCAATACAAAAGCTGGTAAGCTAATGCTGGCCTATTACAGCTTTGCTTTGAATGCTGTCCTCTCCACTCCTTAACATGCTGCATCAAAGGATGTATCTACTGTGCAATTTGAGGCCCCTGATACAGCTTGTTTCTCCAGAGCAGAGCTACCTAGCCAGATAACTGTGGGAACTGAGAGACTTCATCAGTTTTCATGTCTCTCCCCTCACAGTGTCTACAGTCAGGCCTCTCCTGGCTTTCTGTGAAAATGGAGTCAGTCTCTCTCCCAAACAAGATGTGTTTACAAGGTGGCTGCCCTCGAGTGAAGACTGGTGTCACTGGTTTAGCAGCAGGAACAGCTTATCCGCAGATGTGAAAAGACGCCAGCATTTGCAGTAGAACAGATGCATAGATAAATGAAGGAAACAATACAGACACAGAACAATAATAATTTTATTGGATCTACAATACCTGGCACTATTTGATATATTCATGAATGCTATCTGGCAGCACAGGATCTATTAGCTAGGTATTTACATGTATAATAGCTAAGAGTTTTCATATAACATCTAGATTTTTTTACCACCAGAAACAGCTGCAGTTCCCTCCTTTGGTAGCAACAATAAGTGATTATTCTGGACCAGTAACGAAGGGTGGCATAGTGCACACCTTACTAATGAGGACAAATATATTAAAACAGGAAAGATGAGATTCTTGAAAGCCTACTATCACCCTGTGCTCAAGGGTGAATGATAGCGTCGTATTGATTTTTCGTTGCGTCAGATAATATTCAGAATTATTCTAGTGATAAGAAGGGATTCACAGCACAGCTCAGACTTTGGTCTGGAAGGCTTACATTCTGAGTTTTCTTTTATTCTGGTTCTCCTCCAGAGTTGCTTCAACTTGTAAGGCATTTGCCAGACACTGAGAGGGGAAAATGTTTTGCCAGTCTCTGTTCCAAAAACCAGAATTTACAGATCTGCTCTGTTGGTAAAAAATTATAGGTATTTAAATATTTTGCATATTTCATAATCTTAACCACAATGTAAAGCCATAAGCACACGTTGTTCTAGTGCTGTTTATTACAGCGTCTTTAAAATAGCAGAACATTTAATTCAGTGTTTTGCTCATTTTGGACAATTTCAAAAAGAATCCTCTTTCCTAGGTTGTGTGCAATGGCTTCTGACTATCTAATTGTGAGTCATAAAGCACCAAGTACAGGTTGATTATGTGAGTGTTTTGGCTTTTGTTTCATTTGGAAAAAAAAAATCACAGATGCACAGAGAAGCTTGAAATTAGGAATTGTAACAGGTTCAGAAGTCAAAGTAACAAGGCAGCTAGGGTGCATTATCCATTTTTGATCCCATTACTTTTGACAGCTTTTTTTTTTCCCCCG
Organism: Mesitornis unicolor; assembly: GCF_000695765.1. Taxonomy (NCBI): domain Eukaryota; kingdom Metazoa; phylum Chordata; class Aves; order Mesitornithiformes; family Mesitornithidae; genus Mesitornis; species Mesitornis unicolor. The sequence continues at coordinate 47,181 of NW_010164778.1, read as the reverse complement.
AGTTATTAAGCTGTAAGTGTTAACTCCTTGTATGAGATGCTGCTGCAGTCTTGCTGACTTAGGATGGTTTCCAAAAGGTTGTTTGCCTCACATGAGAAAGAAAATAACATGACATAAAATGCTTAGCAGATCGTTTGCTGTTCACATAGGTTGGTTGATTCAGCTACTGCAGATCACAGATGGGCAAACGGCTTGACTACTAGCTGGGATAAGAGTGGTAGGTTCAAGTCTCTGCTCTACAGTTAATCCATTAGCAGAATCAGAGGTGTTCAGTAGCATAACTCTGAAGAGAGGCTAGGGATGCAAGGGTTTGTTTGGGATACCACAAGCTCTGAAGTCACCACTTGTGAAAGGTGGGTTAGGTAAATACCTCTTTCTAGTGTTTGGAGGCAGGAAACTTTGAAGCTTCTTTAGCAATAGTTAGAGTTTGTCTACAGAAGTAAACTCATGGGAGGTACAGGGTATCAACTAATGGAATAAATTAGGGCACATGAATGCCCTCCTTCAGAAATAAAGTGGCCTTGGATTAAAGGAATGAGTGGTGGGGCTTGAAAACCCTCCAGAACAATGATGTCCATTAGGGACTTTAAAGAACCTTAATTTATGTCTACTACCTCCATGCCTCCTGCTGATTCACTTCATCTTTTCTGAGCATTCCCATGATGATATGGGCCACAGTTAAGCCTCATACTCAATTATCTGAGCTTAATCCCAAGGCTCAGGTTTCCTTTGCAAACACTGACGGCGACAAATTCAAAACCTGTTCTCTGCAACTGTAACTGTTGTCAATATTTCTCCTCCCCAGTGGCATGCCTGTCTGAAGTCTCATTCCCTTCAGCTGTGCTATTCAGCTATCTGTGCCAAGTTAGGAAGAATTGCATCTCACCATATCCATGTGTCTCTGCCACATTGACATATTTTGAACCTCATGCCCTGTACCACAGGGACATCCTAGTCGTGCTGCACACCTAGGCAGAGATTTGCAGCAGTAGGTTGCATAGGTGCTGAGCTGAAGTGCAAGGCATATGTATTGGTCTATTCCTAGGTAAAAATTGACAGTATATTGGTCTTTACATTGCCTTTTGCACACCTGGTAATTTTTAACCTAGACATGAAAATAAAAGCTGCTTTCACACAAGCTCTGAACAAACCAAGGTCAACATTCAACTCCGATGGAAATAATTTGTAGCATTAACAGAGAATTATTAGAGAAGCCTGTATCATCACATGAAGTATAAGCCTGCCTTCTGTGTGCAACAAGATAACAACCAGCCATCCAGGGATCTTTAACCTCTAGAGTTGACAGCACAAGGATGAAAACAGAAAAGCCTCTCTGTTAGAGCAGAGGGATCAGAAGAGGCCTGTGTAATTACTAGCCATTAAATAAAGTATGCTCCCACGTCTTCAAATGCCAAGGCACATGTATAATTAGCTGATAAACTGCAAATGAATAATTATCCAGCAGCAAAAGCCAGAGGAGTGGAGGAATGCTGTTCACCTTCTCTCTCTTTGTGCAGGGAAGAGTGCTATGCAAATTGCTTATTTTGGTAAAAAGTTGGTTATGTGGTGTTAAATGGCACAATGACTATCTGAACTGGGAGATACCATTTCACAGCTGGCCCCAGGATTTTCTGTTTTATGAACAGCTAGCAAGATTTATGTAGCTCGGAGTTGGATGATGGTTGCAACCTCAGTTGTTTCACGTGGGCTGTGTTTGCACACAGGCAGCCTGAGGGATCTGGCGCAGAAGCTGCTGAACTACCTCCCAGCTGCTCTGCCCAAGGGGGTTAGCAGCCGGGGGATATTTGCAGGACTGGAGATCAGGTCCAGATCTGTAGGATGGAGATTTTCAACTGCCTTGTGCTCTTGTAATGCTGATAATGTGAGGATTGCTCCAATATGCTGATTTACACCACCTGTGACATACGGATTCCAGTTACTGTGCTGAGGTGGTGCTGCTCAGCTGAGTAAGTGTCCCTGACTGCTGGGTCAAAAGGAAAATAATGCAATTCATTTTAATCTCCTTTTGTTGCAGTCTAAATGGTGTTAGATAATCTCACCCCTTCTGAGATGAGTTTCCATGGATGTTTACAGTACCTCATATACGTTATCAAATAGATGCCTGTATGAGCCTCTCATATCTTTGTAATTAATGAATCTCTAAAAATAGTTGCCCTCTAGACACGTCAAGGTTTCCAGATTTGGTAAAAGTGGGAATGAAACAAATAGAATCAGGCATGAGGAACTGAAATCAGATTTTCTTCCAATTAACTCCCCTATTCAGAAATTTTCAAATAAAAGAATATAGATGAAGGTATTGATTGTTTTGAGTATTTCCAAACCTCAACAGGTTTGGTAATGCAAGTCTGTGTCTAATCTGAAGCAGATTTACTGTTTTGTGTTCAAGGAGTGGGCTGTTGAACAGCATTGTGTGTTTGCTTGCAGTATGTTACTCAGCCTTTAGATGTCTCCTTTCCTGAAAACAGTTTAGAAAGGACACTCCATGGTTAATAATAAAAAGTTAAGGTGTGATTTTTGCTGAAGTCTCTTTCTTCTACCTTTATTGGATGGCTCTAAATATTTTTTTAGAAAATCTTTAATTCCATATAGTGTGGCAGCTAACAAGGGTGTGTAGTGATGCCAATGGTTTCCTTTACAAATCAGTTCACCCATGTCTTCCTAAAGCAGCTTTTTAAAATTTTGAATCTTATAATTAAGTCTAAATATAACACTTCAAGTAAAGTATATATTCATTTCTAAACTTTGAACAAAAAGTGATTCATGATCACAGAACAACACAGGTGATTTTTTTTAACATTAGCTTAATTTACACTCTAGAAGAAATAGCACTGATGTGTTGGAAGTGACTTTAGAATTTGTCTCTTTAAAAAGTACTTACATAAAAATTATTTCATATGTATAAGCTTTGCCTCTCAATCACACAGCATTTTGCAGATGGAGGTACTAACTAGAGCAGTTGAAAAATCAAACATTAAAATGCAACCTGAGAACTCCTAAATTTCAGAAAAGTCTGCAGATTTTGAAAAGGAAAAAAAAAAAAGATTGCTCCAGTCATTGTTTTAAAATGAAGTGGTTTTTATTTTCCTGTCTCTCTGGTTTGCATAAAAATATTTTCATGAAAAATGTGGTGTTTGGATTTTTTTTCTCAAATGTTTTGAGAATGTTCTATTTGAATTCAATTTTATTTTATTAGAAATACACCCAAAATGAGCTAATGTAAATCCGGTAGTGTTTTATATGCAGTAGCTGAACAGTGAGTTGCTCCATCACACAGGTTTAACTCTGGCAATCAAGGCTGTGAAATAACAGGTCAAAACTGGAGGAAACCCAGGAAAGCTGTGGTTTGGAGGGTTAAAATATGTCTGGGAGAGGAAGTCTTATGCCTTGCTTCTTTCAATCAGTGCACTGCTGTTTTGATTATCAGGATTAATGATCTTGACTTTTAGGTCTCCATCAAAGGGCAATGTCTCCAGTGCAATTCATTTCTCCTACCGAATAGTTGGTTTAGAAGCCATGAAATTGCCTTCAAACTCTCCAGTGTTGCTAGAAGCAGCTATGATGGAAGTTGGTAAGTAGTTTCTGGTGGGAGTTGATTAGGTAGTTTCCTCATCCCACTTCATTTTTAGAAAATTTGAAAGCTTTCTGAACTGAGAGCTTTCCAGATCTTTTGGTGACCCTTTTCTACAACAGAATGACCGGTGTTATGTGGTGGAAGAAGGTGTGTGTAATGGGCAGCTGAGAATGTTCTTCCCTGCAAATCATTGCCGAGTGTGTGAACAGAGCTTTGACCAGTGTGGCTTTAGGTCAAAGGCTTCAGCTGCCACAAAGATTTCAGTGTTTCCCATATATGATTCACCTGTGAGGACAAAGTTTCCTCATCTCTGCTTCTCAGACTCTTTTCTTTCTATGGAGAATTAGGTGATCTCTGTGCTGATTCTACAGGCCAGCAGCTGAAGTATTTACTTGCAACAAAAACAACAAAGTTCCAGGTCTGAAATGGACACACAAGAGACATCAACAGAGACTTCCCACGCATTCCCCTACTGTAGGTTCTGAGGTGTGTTGCATTGCACGCACACCCATGTCTAGATACTGACCAGAAATGCTAGCCTTGTCAAGATAAGTTTCTTCTGAACAGAAAGTTTGAATTGCCAATTTCTTGTGAAATACAAGTTTTCACTCAAAAAATCCCGCCTTGATCTATTTTTAACTCTTCTTAGCTTGTGAGATCCAATTTGATCAAAGTACGTACCAATATGGCTGCAAGCACAATATGCTTTGTGGCAAACCTTAAAGTGTACCAAAGAAAGGGAAATGAAATTCATTTTCTTCTCGGTAGGCTTCCTGGAACACTTTAGTATGTAAAACATGACATTGTTCATAGTCATTCCTTTTCTTCAGAGTGCCGGCTCTGAAACTCTGGAGGCCTTCAGAGACACTGCACAGCAGTGTTTGATAAGAGACACCTCCCTAAAATTTTAGTCTGGGCTCCTCCCACTCCTCATTTCCATCCAAGCACTGAATTCACTGAGACCAGAAAGAAGGTAATAGGAGAAAACTGTATTGTTAAGCCTTTTGCAACTTTTTAAACTGTGCCCAGTTAGGATGGAGAATACTTGGTCTTACTCAAAAGAAGCTAAATTAATTTTCCCTCTGTGCTAGCATTCTGTATGGAAGAAGCCGTTTGTCTCCCAGAGGTTAAGGAGAATAGAAACAAGACACTAGTATGCTGAATAATTTTACAAATTAAGGATTGTATTTTTTGATGGTACAAAATGGCATTGCCCAGTGTCTCACTGCAGTGAGAATTTGCTGCTTGTTAACTCTTCTTAGGCATTTGTTTGATGTCAAATTTCTCTGTTTATACGGGGAAGATAGGGATGGTACAAGGGAAGTTTCTAATGAACCTCACTTAAAAAAAAAAAATCAACCAACCCAACCAAACAACAAAACCAAGAAATGTTTGTCAAGAACAGAGGAATCATTCACTCTT